>NW_021637376.1:0-136282 GCF_004799145.2 Neltuma alba
TACTGAGTGGGAAGATCTTAACCTCTACACTCTCGGTTCGATAAAGATTATTCTCAAGTCCAAAATGATTTGAGGATGCCCTAAATTATACTAAAAAAATTTCAAATTAAACTAATATACAAATGAAGATGGTGTATTCATTTAAAAATATAAATAGACATAATATGAAGATACGAAAAATCTCATTGAAGTAATTCATAGTCAATTCTTCCAACTTAGTACGAAACAAAAGAGTTAAATTGGTAATTTCTGTTCGCAACAAACAAAACGGTACTTTTCTAAACTTTGAATTTTATAAGCCAAATCAACGAGGAACTAATGAGAATTGAATCTAACAGAAAGAGTTTGTTCTTTATAAATTAGTGAATTAAAGTTTAGATTCTCGCTAAGAGAAGTATCTATATTTAGTATCCAACAGTATCTTAAATAAGATGACTTCCAATAAGAGAATATATGCACCAAAAAACACTTTTAAATCTGGAATATTCAACCTTGTTACAATGCGCAAGCAATCATGTCATCATGTCAGCTAAAGATTGTTTCAAGTTGGTATTGGCCCCAAAAAAAAAGTAAGTTGCAAGTTGGTAACATATACTTGAGTTGCGTCATTCCATCACTTTTGAGATTAAGACTTGAATAATCAGATTATGACTAATTGTGGAGATTTGTAAATTATTTTTCAAAACACCCTCATTTAATATGACAGCAGCAGCTCTTGTCTGATCCGTGGATGAAGTTAGTACCGCAAGGGAAATGGGTGAAAGATATTATAATAAAATTTATTGTTATTATTTATTCTCTAGGTTTTTTTAAGCACGTATTTATAAAGAGTAAGAGAGAAGAAAGTATAAAAAAAACATAATAAATTTTTTAATTAATTAGAGATAAAAAAAAGAATAAAAACACATTAAATATTCAAACAAATATAAGTAGGATCTTATAGAAAAAAATCAATATAATTCAAATTTCAGACTTTTATAAACAGTGAAGGGAGTATTATTTATAATTTATGGATTGGAGAAGTCAAGTGGTTCACGTCCTTGCATTGCCAGGCCACTACTAGGGGAGGGGCGAACCACAAACAAAAAGTCAAAAGGAATAATAATAAATAAATGAAATAAAACTTTTGCCGCTTCCGTATTTGGTGTGCATGTCCCTTAGATTATTGGAAGTTTTATTTTATATCAAATTTACATAAAAATGTTGACATAATTCTTATTTAATAAATCTAATTAATTAATTATAATTGCAAAAGACCATAACACCCTTCCTCCCTTTCAAGAGGAAAAATTGCGAACAACCGACACAGCACCGGCACAGACACGGTGCATCCTCCCAATCCTGTGATCTAAGATGTTAAATCCCACATCTTAAGACACAGATAGGTAAATCTCCCGAATCTAACATATAAAAAATAATTAGTACATTACTAATTATTTTTTATAAAATATAATAATCTATATAAGTATTTTAGAGATATCATATAATATAGTTATAATTAAGTAATTCGGTAACTTTTTAACTTCTCTAAATTACTCAATAGTAATGAGTCTTATATTTAGAATTAGAAGAATATTTTATTGTTCACTTTGAAATTTGTGATTTTTCATTCATTTATTCAATAAAATTTTCAAAAAATTGCATGAGAGTTAATCTAGTTAAAACTAATTCAATGCCTTTTTTTCGTTTCATATATTGCCAACAATATATTTAAAAGAAAATGCTAAACATATACGTATATAAATACAATAATATATGTTGGCAAAAAAATAAACACACTAATACATATACACGCAAAATATCATTCTTCACTGAAAACATTAAAAAAAAAAAATCTTATCCCATTTGTTGTCCAATTGTGCAAAACTAAAAAAACGTGAAGAATCGCCGAAAATGATTCTCAAAAGCGAAAAAATAATGGCAAGATGACGATGAAACAAGAAGGCAATTCTGTGGTCGAACCACAAAACAAGGACGACCCTTAGCCTCATCGAAAGGTCCTTCCATCTCACAAAGGAGCTCTTGCTCGCTTCTAAGGTCCTGCCTCTCTTTCAGCCTCTCGTTCCTACAAAAATGACCTCTTTTCTCTCTCACACCCATTTCTGTCATCACCCCAAGCTTCTGTTTGACACACTCTCTGCTTTCAAATGGCTTCTTCTTTCTCTGTTCGTTTTCTCTCTCCTTCCCTTTCTTCTCGCCGCAAGCCGACATGGGTGATCTCTGCAACTCCGGCGACGACGACTCAGGTTGCTTCTCCGCCGGAGGTGGATACGTCGAGGTTAGAGCCTCGAGTTCAGGAACAAGATGGGTACTGGGTTTTGAAGGAGAAGTTCAGGCAAGGCATCAATCCTCAAGAGAAGGTCAAGCTCGAGAAAGAACCCATGACGCTTTTTATGGAAGGTGGAATAGAAGAGTTAGCTAAGATGTCTCTTGAGGAGATTGAGAGCTCTAAGCTTACCAAGGATGATATTGATGTCAGGCTCAAATGGCTCGGCCTCTTCCACAGGAGAAAGCATCAGTGTAAGTTTCACTAATTCTCAACCTTTGAGGACATGCTATTATATAATTGATTGTTACTTGTTCGAGCTTATATTTCCGAGGTAACTTTTTACTCATACACGGTCAATAATTAATGTTAGATTGATGAGACTGAATTTTCTGAATGGGGTAACAGCGACACAACTTTTGTTTCTATTTGTTTGGCTTCAGATGTATAGAACTTATATGAAATTCATGATTCTTAAATTACTCCTTCTTATCTATTGCGGATTCAAGTATGTGCCAGGTGTGAATTAAAAAATGTGTGAGTCAGCTTCTGTTATATTCTAGATTTTTTTTTTTTCCTAGGTATAATGACGGCATGGAAATCATTTTCATGGACGGGAACCAAAGAGAAAATGTAGCTATATCTCAGGGGATCGAAATTTTCCTCCAAAAGAAATGCTATAGAGCAAGAAATATTTATGTTTCTGAAGTGAATATTTCCATTTCAAAATCAGATGGTAGATTCATGATGAGGCTGAAACTTCCGAATGGGGTGACAACGAGCGCCCAGACAAGGTACTTGGCGAGTGTGATAAGGAAGTATGGGAAAGAAGGGTGTGTGCTGATGTGACAACAAGGCAGAACTGGCAGATACGAGGAGTGGTGCTGCCCGATGTCCCAGAAATCCTCAAAGGCTCGCGCAGATGTTGGGTTGACAAGTCTCCAAAGTGGCATGGACAACGTAAGAAACCCTGTGGGCAACCCTCTTGCAGGCTTTGACCGAGATGAGATTGTTGATACCAGGCCTTACACCAACTTGTTGTCCCAATTCATCACTGCTAATTCAATTGGCAACCCAACCGTCACAAACTTGTGAGTTCTAGTGCCACTTTTAGAGTTTCTTGTGTATAAACTTATGATCTATCACAGAGTTGTAAGTTATAGTGCCGCTTTTGAATGTTTTAATAATTTGAACAGGCCAAGGAAGTGGAATGTCTGCGTAGTGGGGTCCCATGATCTTTATGAGCACCCTCACATTAATGATCTGGCTTACATGCCTGCTGAAAAAGATGGTCGATTTGGGTTCAATTTGTTAGTGGGTGGTTTCTTTAGTCCCAAGCGATGCGCAGAGGCAATTCCACTTGATGCATGGGTCTCAGCTGATGATGTAATACCTTTGTGCAAAGCTGTTCTTGAGGCCTACAGAGACCTCGGCGCCAGAGGAAACAGACAGAAAACCAGAATGATGTGGTTGATTGATGAACTGGTAATTTTATCACTTCTACTTATCTTACTTCCCTGTAATGTTCATTACTCGACTAAATGTATTATGTTCATGTTTTGTTCAAGCGGTTACATAATATCCTTTACAAACTCTGACAGGTGCCCACCAGTCACAACAATTTTTTTTTTTTTTTTGTTTTATGCGCCAATGTCAAAGTAACCGACAAGTTACTAAGTTGACAATTTGGAACTTAGACTGCATGCATTTGCTGGAGAAGATTTATCCTTCTTGCTTCAGAAGCTCAAAAAGCTCTAAATCCTCCTGCAGCATAAAAAGATGTGTATCAAGAAGATTGTGAAATATAACATCTAAAATGTCCTTGTGTGTTGGGAAGCATTGTGTCGAGTCTAACAGAATTGCGTGCTTTGAAATTGCAGGGGATAGAAGTATTCAGGGGAGAAGTGGAGAAGAGAATGCCAGGAAAGAATCTGGAAAGAGCAGCTCCGAAAGACTTAGTTCAAAAACAATGGGAAAGAAGAGATTATCTAGGTGTTCATGCCCAGAAGCAAGAGGGCTTAAGCTATGTGGGGCTTCACATACCAGTAGGTAGAGTGCAAGCAGATGAAATGGACGAGCTTGCTCGTTTAGCAGAAGAGTATGGCACTGGTGAACTCAGGTTAACAGTGGAACAAAACATCATAATCCCCAATGTAGAGAACTCAAAACTTGAAGCCTTGCTCAAAGAGCCGCTTTGAAAGACAGATTCTCACCTGAACCATCTCTTCTGATGAAATCACTGGTTGCTTGCACTGGGAATCAATTCTGTGGGCAAGCCATAATAGAGACAAAAGCAAGGGCCTTGAAGGTGACTGAAGAAGTTGAAAGGCAAGTGGCTGTGACAAGACCAGTGAGAATGCATTGGACAGGGTGCCCTAACACTTGTGGGCAGGTTCAGGTGGCGGATATAGGGTTCATGGGATGCATGACAAGGGATGAGAATGGTAAGGTTTGTGAAGGTGTGGATGTCTTCTTGGGAGGCAGAATTGGGAGTGACTCACATTTAGGAGAAGTGTATAAGAAGGGTGTCCCCTGTAAGGACTTGGTGCCTCTAGTGGCTGACATTTTGGTTAAGCATTTTGGGGCTGTCCCAAGGAATAGGGAAGAAGGAGAAGAATGAATGAATGGTATTGTGGTGATTGTTCAGTTGTTAACCAATCTCTGTGAAAGATGGATCCTTGTGAGGGAAGTTATAGAGATGTAGTATACCAGCATTAAGTAAATGCCTTTGTTTGTTTAGTCTTGTACAATTGAAATTCTATTTACTCTGAAATAAAGGTTGCAGACCTTGTATGGTCAAGGTTAACTAATTCTTTTAGTTCTTCAAGTTCTCTTTAAATTTTAATTTAGTTGTTATAAAAATAGACATCTTAATCTGGATGAAAAAATTCTGCCATGCATACTTAATGTGGGAATGCGTGAACCTATACTCTTACCCACTGTATTTTTTTTTTTTTGACTTGGAGTTGTTTATTTGCGGTTTTTCCGTGCCACTCCAATATGACAAAAATCTAACTCCCAAGCAGCCATTAGCATGCAAAAGCATAATTATATTCAAAGATGTTGCTTTATCTTTTCTTTTTTTGACCAGCAGATGTTGCTTTATCTTATCCCAGCAGTTGATAGAGATTTATAGTCTATCTTTTTCTGTAAGGTGATCATGATTGCTTTTCTTTCCATCTACGTGCAAGTTATTCATCTCATCTTTTTTCCTTTACATTAATAGTAATGATGGAAAAATCAGACATTTCTTTTTCAATTCACTAGACTATTTGGGTAATTATTCGTTGTTTAACATCAAAATTAATACCACCACCTCCAGTCCTAATTATAAGAGCTAGTTGACTAATTTGAGTATATAATTAAATAAGTTAAGTTAGTTATTTGTAATAAATATGTGTTATTTTTCCTAAAATATTATTACTAATCAAGTTGTTCTAAAACTACATTATTAGAAAAACTATCCTAAAAAAAGGATATAAATATGAGAGACAGTGTATTAGGATTTATATTTGACTAAAATAAAGGCAAATGAAAGTCTTATATTAAGAACTGAAGGTAAAATTGAATGTACAACTTATTTCAGCGATTATGGGATGAGTTGATAAGCATCCAAACTCATCATATATGAAAATCTAAATTTGATTTCTTTTTAATTTTTTAATAATTATTTAAATGGTATAAAATCTAAAATAAAAATAATCTCTCAATTATATTTTTTTTAAAAAAATGTTTTTATTTAAAATAATCAATTGAAAAATTTTTAATTTGGACTATCTAGATTTAATATAGACATTTCAGACTTCAAATCTGATAAATTTGGTGCTTATCACTCGGGTGAGTATCCAAACTAGGCCTAGGAATATGGCATTCTATTTATTTCATTCATGTTTTTTTTTTTTTCCAACTTCATTCCCCTGCATTTATAATTGATTATTTTAAATGTATAATTCCCCCTGCATTTAAATGCATGATAAATCTATTCCTATAAATACAGGCGCAACATGCTTATTCTAATGACTAATGACGGAATTGGGCCAAGTCCTTTGGATTGGGCTAATCTCTTTCTTCATTTTCTATTGGGCCAGTGGTCCTCAATAAGGCATGCTTCCATGAAATTGAAAAATAAATCAATGAAAGAATGAATGTAAGAAACGTTGCTGAAAAAAATTTTTCTCTATCACAAAAGTTACATCTTTCCAAAGTGGATTCCCTAACCAAATTAGCTTATGATATGGAAAGGAATTTTTGTTTCATTGACATGAGGGGAAACTAGTGCCTTTTCTTCTTTTTGAAGATAAAAATTTTATAATGGAAAATTTTTCAGCAATTTTTTGATAAACAAGAGCACGTAAGAACTCAAGTAAATAAATCAGAAACTTTTCCCATCATTTTAATGAACATTAAAATTGAAAACGACGCTTGCATTATTGAGTATATAATATATGCATGCAGTTTCCCAAAGTCTAAAGAGATCAATCTCATTAAATTATATTTACTACTTTGCATTAAATTATGAAACGTGACGCAATGTAAGTGTGTGTGGTGTGTATATATATATATATATATAATCAAAATATTTGTGGCCTCTAATTTTTCCCTATCAAAAATGCAAACTCACGAGTTGGCAATGCACATACAAAATTTTCAACCAATAATCTACCAACTTGCAGCGCCGTCCGAATGGTCTACCACTCCATACCGATCGATCAGCAAAATATCAGCCAATAAATGAGACTAAGATATGACTGAGAAATATTAATAATAAATAATATGTGTGTGTCCGTGTGTGTGATCCAACAATTGAATTTGGACCATATATAACGTTATTTTTTAAACCAAAACGAACCGATCAGAAGAAGCACACTCTGCATAATTATTACCCAAAAAAAAAATCAGATTGAGGCGTCCATATATGCTAATTCTTGTTGATAAATCCGTTGTTGTATTATATTGTGTTGTCCGAAACCTGATGAAGACCACTTCCAATAGGGTGTGAGATTAAAGGGCAACCATACATTTTCCAATTGGAACATTTATTTGGCAGCATTAGATGTCAAAAGGGCCAGCACAAGTGTTCTTTATAAATGCCCTAGAACTTATTTCACTGATCAAAACTTTGGATAAGTAGTTCAGTTTTCATATATGGTTTAAAATGGTGGTAAAGCACCTAATATTACATCTGTCCTTGATATAAGACTAATTAACTAATTTAAAAAATAAAATGTTACTAAATTACTTAATTATAACATATGTTAAATGATCTCTAAAATACTTGTGTATATGATTAGATTATATATCGATTTATAAGTTAGCCAAATTAATTTTAAGAAAACGATAAATATAAATATTTTAAAGTAATTTAATAATTTTTTAATTTTTTCAAATTAATCAACTGGATCTTATATTAAAGAGAAGAGATTGTAACTTCAAAACCATGCAAGTGATTCATTTATGGTAAGATTTGAATCCATGACCACATTCTTACGAACTTTGTTGGCTAAAGTGATTATTATTTAGAGCTTCAAAACGTTATGATTTCAAATATAAATCATTTTTAACTATCTCATAACCCTTTGTGCGTACTAATAAAAATAGTTTAAAACATTAGGTTTGTCATAAAATTAAAATAATTTTCAATACTATCCGTATAAATTACACTAAGACCAGAAATACTTTCTTGAAAAAAATACCCAACATATGATATTGGTAATTATGTGAATAAACCTACATTGTTCAAAGTTACGCACACAAAGTAAAAGAAATATATGAAGTAGACTAAATAGTGACAAAATTAGATTAAAATCCCCCTGCATTAACCCCTTTGCCGTATCACAAACATATCCACCGACCTCAATAAAATACGTGATTGATGCAAGGCGCCTAATTAAGGCGACAAATGAATTAACATCATTATCATATAGAAAAAGGCTAATATATTTTTTTATCCCTCAAGTTTACCCTCAATTTAGTTTTGGTCCCTCAAATTTTAAATTATGGGTTTTAATTTTTTTGTAAAAATTATTTACAGCATTGATCCTTATAACTCAATAAAAACTTGGGCAATTTTGTCTCTT
Source organism: Neltuma alba (assembly GCF_004799145.2). Classification (NCBI taxonomy): domain Eukaryota; kingdom Viridiplantae; phylum Streptophyta; class Magnoliopsida; order Fabales; family Fabaceae; genus Neltuma; species Neltuma alba. The sequence continues at coordinate 8,344 of NW_021637376.1, forward strand.
GAGTCTTGAGAGACTAAAACCTATAGTTTGTAACTGGAGAGACCAAAACCAAAATGAGAAACAAATTTAAAAAACCAAAAATTATATTAATCCTATAGAAAAGTAAACTAGTTTTCCTAATCAAATATGAAAACTCAAGAGATTTAATTTTTGAAAAAAATAACACACACACACACGCACTCTCTCTCTCTCTAGCCTGCAACTGAAATCATTTTAAAAACAAAAACTCAAAGCTTAGAGATTAGAGTAAGATAAAGAGGAGAGGTAGGGGAGTTGAGAGAAGACAAAAGGGGCTTTATTTGGCGGATATGGGTGTGTCTTGTTTTGGTAAATATGAAGTAATTATTAAGGCTATCTCTTTTTTGGATTTTTGGAATCACTCCGATATATCTCCCCCAGATCTTCTCTGATTATTACATTTATTTCTTCATATCTCCTTTTGACTGCATCAGCATCCATATCCTCCTCCTTGTCTTTATTCTCATATTCTTCCTCTGTATGTTCTCAATTCCAATCTTTCCATATATCATTTCTCTCATGAAAAAAATAATATTTAATTTTCTTAAAACAATTGAAAAGTGGATGGTAGTGCACGGGTCAGATTATCAGTTATCTCGTTAGATAAGATGAGTCTAAAAGAAGATAGAGGAGAAAGTTGACAAGCAAAAACCGTTTTATTAGATGTATCATGTTGGAGTTATGTAATAGAAAATGCAATTTAGAAAGTAATTTAATCCTGACAGAATCAAAGGTTGTTTTTCCCCCTCGTAGAAAAAGAAGTAGTATACCACAGAAAGCTTCCATGTAAATAGTACTATTACTAAAAAGATGGTAATCATATCGAGTTGAAAACACAAAGGCTCATTCGTACGATAAAATTTAAGAGCTATATATTCTGTGGTTGCATCCTTATTTGTTTTGTGTGTGCGTGTGTGTTTTGCTTTTGCCTACAATGATATGAGTGTGGCTAACATGAGACAGCAATAATTATTTGTTCGAAGAAAGCAGATAAAATATGATATATGAAAATTTCATAAAACAATGGTGACAAAAGATTTCTTTTTCCTTTTATATAGGTGGTTTTGAGAAAGCCATGATTTGATTCTAGAGCAATAATTAGTATCATGACCCTTTCAAACTTTTTAGAAGAATAATAGTAAAGGTTATAATCTTGAGTGATCAAGTTCAACATCAAAATCATTAAAACAATTTTAAAATTAATTTGTTTCAGAGCTCATCTTTTATATTTTTTGTTCATTTTTCATAATTTTAGTACTCAATTTTCCTTTTTTTCTTTTTAGTTTTCACCTTAGATGTTCAGGATTCATATTTCGTGTTTTTAGTATTATTGTCAACTGCAAACTTTAAATTTTCAAATACCCAAAAAAAATCATGATCTTTGGCTTCAGCGCTCGTGTTTCACAATTTCAGTATTCAGTTTTTTTTTTTAATTTCTTTTGGTATTCATCTTAGATGTTTTTCAATACTCATATTTCAGTATTAAAATAAATAAAGATAAGTGTTGAAAAATATAAGAGATAAGCTGTTGAAAACATAGAAGATGACCATTGAAGAAATTAAAATATATTGAAGATGCTACTGATATATATTTATAAGTATTAAAAATGTAAAAGATGAGCATTGAAAATATAGATAATTGATGGAAAGCAGTAAAATTTTAATTCCAACCAAACCTTCAAGTTTTTCACTAGTCGACCAAGTATAACTATTGAAAAGATAACATTTGACTTCACTTATTTTAAAATATTACTGCCTTTGATCCATAATGTAGTAGTTAAATAACTAGCTTATAAGGATTAATTAAAAATTAGATAAATTAATTATTTTGTTAAAAATGTATATTAGTTTTCAAAATATCATTTAATAATTGCATTCAAACTAGCTACCCTTCAATGAAATTTAGCGTATGTAATCAATATATAAATAGTTAGGACCAAATCAAAACACCCCGCGGGGATTATTTCCTATATTCTGAAACGGAGAAAGCACAAGCTACATCTTTCATATTACCTCCAATTCTAAATATAAGAACTAGTTAATTAATTTGAGTAAATTAAAAAATAATTTAAATTAGTTATTTATAATAAGTAGATGTTGTTTTTCCTAAAACATCCTTACTAATCAAATTTATTGGCTAGAACTATCATTATTAAAATGACTATATTAAAAAAATAATAGATAAATATTATAAACAAATAGATTAAGATATTATATTTAGTATCAAATAAAAATCAAACGATGCCTTATATTAAGAACTGGAGGTAGTAATTTCTTGAGCAACTTTTCTGAAAAAATTACACTTAATAAATCCAAGAAAGAAAATAAAAAGAATATAACGGTGATGGTAGGGAGGCAGTGAGGTGGTGTTGCATTGTTATGTGAAAGCAATATAAGAACAAATTATATTCTTGTGTGGTGGCCTGTTAGTAACATTACATGGAAGCAGGCATGCATGATCAAAATTGCGAGCAAGCAAGCTGAAGATGGTGGAGCAATAAATAAAGAGGAGAAATTAATAAGATCCAGGGAAAAAAATATATTTAAAAAAAAAAATCTTATAAAAACTTTGTAATAACAAATTTCATAATAAAAAATATAATAAGTCTCAGGTGTTCAGTGTTTGTCATTGAGACTTTTAATTTTAATGATTATCTTCGTTGTCTGGAATCTCCTAATAATTCTCCTCATAAAAGATCAATTACCTTACCTTACATATATATCTCTATGAATCATCATCATGTCTGACGACTTACTTTCACGAGATTCTCCCAGATCTTTTCATCTTGTTTTCACCATCTGCACCATCATACTCTAAAATATGCTCATATCTTTTCATCTTGTTTTCACTGTTCATCTTATTTCTGTTCGTTGTAATGCTTTTCTTCAGCCATTCCCCATTCCTGTTCCTATTGTGGCCGGCATCTCCTTTCTCACGTCAATTTCGATCCAATTACTTTTTCTAATCCTATATATGACTCATTTGTCAAAAAAGCCTGGCTTTAAATATAGATCACTCATAGAATAATTAATGATATTTCTTTTCCAAATTTTACCTATGTTAAATATAATAAAGGATATGTGTGAGTAAAAACATACAGCATATTTTTTCAATACAAAAAATATGAAAAAAATTATCAATTTAATATTCCCACGATCCTATTATGAGTTATTTCCAATATGTTTCATACATACCAAGAAAAATCTTAAATTTGATTAACTCTCATTTAAAATTTGACAAATTTTCAACTTTATCCTTATTTAATATACATTATATCTTGTCTAAAAAAATCAACATAATAATAAATAAACAATAAAATTGTACATCATACAAAAAATTTTTCTAAATACCTTATAAATAGGATCAAAAAATATCTTCTAAATAGGACTAAAGGAGTATATCTTTTAGTATGTGAGAATGAGTTATAAGTAAGCTACGTATAAAACCACCATATGGTATTTTTCATCATTTAATATGATGTTAAATTCAAATATTATGATTATCTAATACAATTAAGTTGCTTTATTTAGATTCAAATATTCTTCAAAATTATATATAAGAAACCGGTTTCTTGCACTCAACAAGTTATGATTGCCAAACACAATCGTACCAGTCGTTCATTTTCACCCATCTAAAAATGAACAACCCGACCTCTTTTTCATTCACCTAAATATGGGAAAACAGCAACAAAGCAAAGTGGGAAGTGGGACCCGACACGGAGGCGAATCCAACGGTGGACTGTGCTGGTAAGGTTGCGGAGAGTCCCACAACATGCCAGCAGCTTCTCGTCTGGCTCCGAACTCGCTAGGTCTGGACCACCATCCACTTGACACGTGTCGGTATGCCAGCTCAGCTTGATGCGACGTGGGGGCCCCGTACCACCTGACCTCAGAGAATCCCCGCGTATGGACCATTCACCGAGGCTTCGTGAAGCTTCCACGTGGGCAGGTTGCCGTACGCAAGGTGATGGCCATTGGATCAGGGAAAGTCCGGGACAAGGAACGGCCACGAATTTGTGAGCTGTAATGCACCGCCGGGTCTGTGGGCCCTACCGGGCCACATGACCAATCGCCGGCCAAGCGAGATTCGCCTTTAAATCCTCCAGGATTGCGATGTGACACTAGTTATCCCCTTCTGCCGGAATCAAGCAGATTAAAAAAATTAATTAAATTAATTATTTATAATAAATAAGTGTTTTTTTAAATATCTTTACTAATTATATGTATTAATTATAATTAATATTTAATAAAACTTTTAAGTATGTAACTACTACAAGAACTATCTTAAAAATAAATAAATACGAAAAATAAACTATACTAAAATCTTATATTTATGATTAAATTGAATGTCAAACTAACTTTTATAATTAGTAATATGTAAAATCCAATAGGTATTAAAACAGGCTTCCATATGAGGATTTGAGGCTTTTTTAAAATTCTGAATACAGAAGGTAACTTCTTGGAAAATGATATCAAAATGACAGCTAAATTTGAAAATCCACGTTTGGTCATTTAAATAATAAAAAAAAATTTTGAGCACACATAACCAAATTGAGATTTTGAAATTTGTTAAAAAGACTAAATTGTCCTTTAATTTTTTTTAAAAAAAATCAAGCACCCTCAACAGTGAGTCACCAGAGCTCCAGTGACCGACAAATTTTTTTTGAGATTTTTTTAAAGTCTAGTAATGTGATTAACAAGTTCGTTATAGCATTTAATAATAGATTTTTCAAGAAATTCAAAAACTGGTATTTTTACAACTTTAGTAACGTAGTTCATAAGTTCTTTAACATTATTAACAAATTTAATATAACAGTTAATAACAGGTTTTTCAGAAAATTCAAAAAGCGGTATTTTTACAACTTTAATAATGCGATTATTAAGTCATGTAACATTATTAACAACTCCCATAATGCTATTAACAACTCTAATAATAAGTCATGTAATGATATTAACAACTTTCATAACCATAGTGATTACCGAATAAATGAAAATTTTTTTGTTATGCAATCTTTATGGGAAGCTAACATTAAGAACATCAACCTTCATAGAAAATGTGTTTAATGGCGTTACAAGAGTTGTTGATATCGTTACATAACTTGTTAACCGCATTACTGAAGTTGTAAAAATGCCACTTTTTGAATTTCCTGAAAAACTTGTTGTTAATTACTATATTGAACTTGTTAATAGCATTAAAGAACCTGTCAAACGTGTTACTAATGTTGTAAAAATGTCAATTTTTAAATTTCTTGAAAAACTTGTTGTTAAATGTTATAACAAACTTGTTGATCACATTACGGGGACTTGAAAAAATTCCAAAAAAATAGTTGTCGCCGGCCACCAGAGCTCAAGCAACTAGCCGCCCACCTAAACCCAGGTGTTGACCACCAGTGCTAGAGCTTCGGTGACTGCCAGTCGATGAGAGTGCTTCCTGGGTTTTTAAAAAAAAATTAAAAAGCAATTTGGTGTTTTCCGTAAATTTCAAAATCATAATGTGGGTATGCGTGCTCAAATAGGGATTTTCATTATTTAGAAGACCAAATAGAAATTTTTAAATTCATTTTCCCTAACTTCTTTCAAAAAGTAAGGTGTCAAAAGAAAATAAAAATTAAGCTCGAAATTTATAGAAGTAAAGTAATAAATTTCATAAATAAAAACATCTTAATTCAAAGATCAAAATTGTCGCTAATATTTTTGCAGTTTCATAATTTTCTGTCATTCAACTTTTTAATTTCTTTATTCAGAATATTCCTGTAATAATGAGTGATATGACATGACTTCATGAAATACAAATCTTATGAGAAATAATATATCCTAAATTTTAAAAAATATTAATATTTTACAAATCTCATTCATAGTTTTGATATTTTAAAGTTCTTTTTTTTCAAATTTTTTTAATGTTATCTTTTACGAAACTTGAATTTCTAATTAATTTCTATAAATTAAATATGCATTTCGTTTCATGAAAAATAATAAAATCATGCCTTTTCCCGATTTCCAGTATAAAACCAGAAATGTCATGACATTATATTATTGAGAAAAAGAGTAGCATTCTCTTGACTGTTGCATTATTAGGAACCTCATTCTCAATTCCTCGTTTTCAAGTTTATTTCCTTTTAGAATGTTTCTGAAATGCTAAATAAACTGTATAGCTTCATTTTTTTGGGATATATAAGAAAAAAATACATCAAGAAAATAAGAGTTTTACATGCCATAATAAGTTAGAGTGCAAATGGATTTGCTCAAAAACATAAGAAAAGAAGATAAATAGAATATTTTGACAGACATGTACGAGAAATTATAAAATAATGATAAAATTTCCTGTCGAGTTATGTCAATTAACTGTGAAGAAGAACTATATAGCTTCTTTCTCACAAGACAATAGCGTGTGTATGTATATAACAAATACGAAAATAGTAACTCATTGATGAAATATTAATACAATATTTGATTTTCACCAAAAAAAAAATATTTTAGAGATAAAATAATTACATCTACGAATAATATAGGTGTATAATAACACAATAAGTATGCAAACCTTTTTTAAAAAATTAAGGACAATTAAACGCGCACACCCTGCAACTAAGTGCACGATAGAATTATGACGTCAAATTCAACTAAGACACACGTCTCAATCCCCCCAAACAGAAAACAATATTATAAGAAAAGAAAATAGACATGCATCTTAATTTAGGTTTTCGTCTATAACGCAACGGGCATCAAAGTTTTGATTAGTTGCTGGTCAACCAAAAAAAAAGGTTTTGATTAGTACAAATTTCCTTGATGAGAAGAAGACTATTATTTCACATGTTTTGGCTAGGAACTAATTTGAAGGCTCTACATTTTTAATCTTTAATAATTCTTTATTATGTAGAAGGCCAACAAAATTATTATTTATTAAGTAAACAAGATATTATCTGAGTCCCCTACACCTAAATTTTATAAATCATATATTTATCAATTATTAAGAAGACATATGACATTTTTCTATATTTAAAAAAATTAGTATGGGTTTTGCATGTTGCACGAAATAAAAAAAAGAATAATTTGTATTATCCTATGACTCATGAAACAATGGGTTAATCTATTAATTTATCTTATATGATGAAATAATAATTCTAAAATGAAAATGTCAGTCATGATTTTCAAGTTGACAAAATGACGATGTTTGGCTCATCCATATGGATTCCTTCGAGTACAATTCGAATATTGCACGGGCCATTATTTGCTCTCAAATTTTCACGTACAATTCGAATAGCGTTCCAACATAAATTTTAAAGAAATATAATTGTATATGATTTTTGAGATCAGGCTTGCGCAATTATAGATTTATATTTAGAAAATATATATATTATTAGTGAATTGGCACCTTTGACATTTGATGAAAAGAAGGAGACGGACTGTAACGAAGGGCAGTGAGAATTGTGCAGCAGAATGAATCATGGGACACAACGTAAAAGAGAGGGAAATTAATTACGGTAGGGATTTCGAAGGCACGCGTCTGTCCTATGTCTATTCTTTGCTTTTATGACTTTCTTGTCCCCTTCCGCTCCTGGCAGATCAAACACCCTCCCATATTCCCCACTTATGTTTAATTCCTTTGCCTCTTCAATTGATTCCTGTTTCTGTTAAGGAAAAGTTGTTTAAGTGGTAGAGCGTGACCCATTATACTTGGACGGTGTTTTAAACTCTAATTTTGTGTTGATATATTTACGTGCATGTATAAACTACACATATTAAAAGTATTCTCTCTGATTTAAAATATAAGCTAAACTTTATTAAAAGGACTTAGTTTTTTTTATAAGATAATATTACTTTTGTCTAAGTATTTAATGAGTTTTTTTTTAATTTTATACCCAAATATTCTATTTCCTCTTTGATTCATTTATTACATCTTTTACTTATTATTTTTATTAATAGGGGCATACTTGCAAAAAAAAAATATGCCTTACATATTTATTGTTTAAAACTGATTTAGCCTAATTTCATAATGAACGTGAATGGATAAAATTTAGCTTATATTTTAAACTAGAGTAAGTATGATGCTCTTTGTGCTAAATCGAACACTCTCTCCGGTTCTAAATAGGGTATAGTTAGAGATTTATTTTAATTTTAAGTATAATATTTTTATCTACTCTATCTTCTAAATTTATAATTTTTTATTATTCTTATTGATTTTGCATGTTAAGAAATTTCCATCAAATTCCAAAGCAAATAATTTTTTTTTGCCAAGTGATGCAAATGATAGAAGATGGTATTGTTTAAAAAAAAAAACAGCACATATTTTTTTACAAATAAATCATTTAACATATTTTTTAAAAACTTCAAATTAGTTATTTAACTCATATATTGAAGATATAAGAAAGTATATGTCATACATATGTTACGAGTTTTGATGAGTAATACTCCTATAGTTCTCAATGTAAGACTTAGTTAAGTATAAAACCTTAATCTATTTTATTTATTATATTTATCATTGCTTCCAAAATTAATTTATCTACTATGTAAACTGATATATAATATAATTAATGTTTTATAGGGGTATTTTAAAGAGATCATATTATATTTCTCATAATTAAATAATTTTTTTAATTTTTTTAATATACTCAAATTAATTAAGTATTGCTTACATTAAGGATGTGAGGAGTGAAAACTAATAGTTAACCCGAAAATTAATTTGAAAGGTTAATCGAAACACTACAGACCTTCAAATTCAATTCGTCACACACACAGAAAAGGAAAATAAAAGGACAATTTTATCAGGTGAACCATCGGCAAAACCATGTTAAGCATATGCTCAACTTATATATTTTAAGATTTTAATACTAGCTCCGGTACTTAATATAGAATCTTGTTTAATTTTTATTTTGGTCCTAAATATAAGACTCCAATCCATTTTGTCTCTAATATTTATGTATTTTTTTCCGAGATAGTCCTTCTAATAATGGTAGTTCTAGTCAATGCACCTGATTAACAAGGATATTTTAGGAAAGACAACACCTATTTATGACAAATAACTAACTTAATTTCTTTCTTTAATCTCCTTAAATTAGTCAACCAGCTTTTATAATTAGGACCAGAGATAGTATATCATTTAATATATTTTTTAATATCTCTACATTAGTTTTCTAATTTTTTTAAATATTAAGTACAATAGATATTACTATCTTCGGTCTTTAGTATAAGATCTAGTTTGACTTTGAACTTGGTCTTGAATATAAAACTCCTATTCACTTTGTCTCTCATATTTATCTATTTTTTTAAAATAGTTCTCGTAGTAATATTTCATTAAATTTTAGTTTTAGCTAATACATATGATTAGGAAGGATATTTTAAAAAAAACATCTATTTATTACAAATAACTTACTTAACAAACTTATTTAATCCACTCAAATTAGTCAACTAACTCTTATATTACAAACTAGAGGTAGTATTTGATTTGCATGACTATTTTGTTTATTTTCTACTTATCAATAGAGACAAGAGAAACAGTATGGATCTGACCTTGATTTGGAATTGCACTGTGCGGAGGATAACTAGGACCCTATTTGTCATCACAATTGAAATCACTTATAAACACGTTTCACGTAAGTTGAGACAAAACTCTTCTTACATATTTATCTCGTATTCTATAAATCACAATTGAAAAGTTACTTATAAACTATTCCAAATGGGCTCTAAGATGAGATCATGAACTGTTGACAAAATCAACGGTTCAGGTTTTACTTATACTACCTCGATCCCAATTATAAAATACTGTCTGTAGTGTATTATAAATAAAATCTTATAATTAGAATTAGATGTAGTAATTTATATTTCTAGCTTTCATTTGACCGGGTAACCATTTTGTTTATTTAGGGACGGTCCTGATTTTGAGATGGACCTAACGTGATGGTGTTATAAATATAATAGTCTGTGTCACGGTCAACAATGATAGTCAAGTCAAGACACTTTTTGATTTCTTATGTTTTGTGGTAATTTAGAAATAATTTTTGTGGTTATTTTTAAATAAGTAAATGTTTAAAAATTTTAAATAGGAATAGATCATGCATCATTGATCTATTCTTAGTATTTAACAAAAGAAAAATCAGAAATTGATGAATTATTATTTTTATGTAAAATTTTAGGGAAAATCCTAGCAAAATGAATGTTGAGTTTTAAAATTTCAAATCAGTATTGGTTACAACACTCGTAAAGAAAATAACTATACTCGAAAAGCAAATACAACACATTTTTACAGCAATTATTGATTTAAAATTTAAAATTCAACAGTGATTTTTTAAAGATTTTTCAAAATTTTATTAATCATGTTACTATTTGAATTACTAAAAATTGTTATGAAGAGTAAAATAGTGTTGCCAAATTTATTTCTAAACAAAAAGTGAACATATTTTTAATGAATTTGCTAGTGATTTCTTTTTCCCGCTAAGCACAGATACCTTTTTATTGAAGATAATTTTGTTCGAATTTGACACGTATTTTAAAATTTCCAGCTTGTAACAGTTTTTGTTTCCATATAATTAGGTGGAGGCTTCTAAACAAACAAAATCTGAGTGGTCCGAAAATTATTTGTTTCATATTTATTCTGAAACAGAAATAACACCATCACACATCCATTCAGTGATATAGTTCACGAATTTTTGGTTATATTCATTGATGTAGTCAATATATATAGTTAACTAATTTTCAGTTATATTCATTGAGATAGTTAATATAGTTAACGAATTTTCCGGTCTATTCATTGATATAGTTAACAAATTTTCGATTGGTTCTAATTTCATGTGCGTTTGGCCCAAACTATAATTTTCAAACCTCAGTTTCGATCAAACAAAAAATAGCCACTCTAGTTATACTCCGTTGATTCTTAAATATAAGAATTTGATAATTAATTTAAGAAGGTTAAAAATTAATTACGTTTGTTATTTGTTAAAAAAATAATGTGTTGGTTTTTGTAAGATATCATTATTTCAATCATTTGTAATGGAAATTACTCCCATATACAAACACGTGATACCTGGGTTCTTAATATAAAAACTAGTTAACAAATCTAAATAGATTAAAAAAAACTAATTACGTTAGTTGTTTGTGATAAATATGTGTTGTCTTTTTAAAATTTCTTTATTGATAATATGTATCAGCTAAAACTACACTTTTAATATGTATAACTACTACAATGACTATCTTAAAAAATAAATAAATATAAGAGACAGAATAAATAGAGATCTTATATTTAGGACTAAATTGAATATCAAACTAGTTATTGTATTAAAAATCACATGTAGTATTTAATATGTTCAATCAATAAATATAATTTGGTAAAAATATTATAAACTTGAGAGATAAAATAGGCCAAGATTTCACATTTAATAACAAAGCATAGCTTTATTAGCTCTTATATTTTTTTCATAAGTACAATCATCCTTCTATTGGAGGTAAGTCTACTCGATAATATATCGAGTATTAAACGTGAGTACTTTTTTTCAGCAACAATTCAGACTTTGATTTGCCAAAATGTAAAAACTACTTTTTTTTTTACTATACCTAATTTAACTTGAGTTTGGAAAATGAACAAAGTCGTTATTTGTATCCAAACATATCCAGACAATCCAAACAAGAAGGAAAGATCCAACCAACTTTTTGTGGTTTTTAAATTTACTAAGTTATCGTATTATTTATTTATTTATTTAGTCTGTATCCAGGCCTCGAAGATAAATAAAAATTTTAATTTCAATTCTCGAGATAAACTTGTTCTCTATTGTTAAATCTTAATTCACCGTCTTTAGTCATGGAGTTTTCTGTTGCGGAACCAGTTTGGTGCTCGTTATTTTATGGAAACGTATTGAAATTTATTACGTGGTTTCTAAAAATAATATAATTTCTGGCCAATAGAAATTGTTTAGGGAAAATGACAAATAAAGACCCCTGAATTACCAAAATTACACAGAGGTCACCTGAATAAGTAAAATTACCATGAAGGACCCAGTCCCATATTGTAAATATGAAATCTTGGCAAAATATCTAAAATACCCCTCAGTTAAATTGTGATTTAGTTTATTGAAGTTTTGTAATCAGCTAAAGTAAACTTGTTATTTCCCATAGTCAACTTGTCATTTAGCATACCTTCAATCAAGTTGTGATTTGATCTACTGAAATTATTATTCGTTAAAGTGAACTTATTATTTCCTATAGTCAACTTGTCATTTGACTGGGGGTATTTTAGACATTTCATCAAGATTTCATATTTACAATATGAGACTGGGTCCCTCATAGTAATTTTGTTTATTTAGGTGACCTCTGCGTAATTTCAGTAATTTGGGGGTATTTGTTTGTAATTTTCCCAATTGTTTAATGGCGGAAGCTGCCAGTCCTTCCCAAAGGCTTCTATATAAACCACTCCTCTTACCTCAGCCTAACGTCTCAGCCAAAGTCATCGGTGCTCACACGAAGACGCCCATAATCTTCTTTCGCTTCAACATTTATCCATATCAACAAATCCACATATCCACAAAGCAGAGAGAGAGAGAGAGAGAGAAGGTGGTGCATGTGTATGGAGATTTCTGCTATATTTCTGATATACACCATCATCTTCCTCTCTTCGTCATGCTTCCTCTTCCTCTCTTATCATCCCTCCATGAAGAAAAGACGACAACCTCAAGAACTCGCCGCCAAACTCCCTCCTGGTTCAATGGGTTGGCCTTACGTCGGAGAAACTCTTCAACTCTACTCGGAAAATCCCAATCGCTTCTTCGCTTCCAAACAGAAAAGGTTCCATATCTATCTCCCTCACACACACACACACACACACACACATATATAAACATAGCTCACTTCTTCTCATCAGTTTCTCACACACGTGTCTGTCTCTTAGCTTCCATGAAACCTATTATAACTTGAAGCTTTTTGTGCTGCAGATATGGAGAAATCTTCAAGACGCACATACTAGGGTGTCCCTGTGTGATGCTGGCGAGTCCTGAGGCTGCGAGGTTCGTGTTGGTGACTCACGCGAACCTGTTCAAACCCACATATCCTAAAAGCAAAGAGAGATTGATTGGTCCTTCTGCATTATTCTTTCACCAAGGAGATTACCATTTTCGCCTCAGGAAGCTCGTCCAGGCTTCTCTTTCCCCAGAAAGCATCAGAAAACTCATACCAGATATCGAATCCGCAGCCATTTCTGCTCTCCACTCCTGGGCTTCTCCTCCCGATCAAGTCATCAACGTCTTCCACGAGATGAAAAAGATTTGTCTCAGTCTCTTCTGTTTCTGTGCTTTTGTCAGTTTTCTGTGAATATATAAAGATCACATGAACTGTTAGCTGAAAGAGGAAATTTTGAATTTGAGAGATTTTCAACTGTGGCATTGGGGTTAGTTTTTGGCTTATTCGTTGTAATTTATCACACGCATGGCGTTGGATTTTGTTTTCATTTGTGGGGCTACATACTAATAATTTCGATGCATTATTACTGCTTTATTATGTCCCCTTTGACAGTTCTCTTTCAACATCGGCATCCTGTCTGTGTTTGGTCACTTGGATAGCAATTATAGAGATCGGCTCAAGGAGAACTATACCATTGTAGACAAAGGTTACAATTCCTTCCCAACCAGCATCCCCGGAACTGCTTATTCCAAGGCTCTCCTGGTAAGAACTATTTCATTTCATGTACATATATACTACCTCTTGTCTTAATTATAAGAACTAGTTGACTAATTTAAGAAGATTAAGGAAATAAGTTAAGTTAAGTTAGTTATTTGTAATAAACAGGTGTTGTCTTTTCTAAAATATCCTTACTAATCAAATGTGTTAGTTAGAACTATTATTATTAGAAAAGCTACCTTGAAAAAAATATATAAATATTAGAGATAAAATAGATTAGGCCTTATATTTATAATCAAAATAAAAGTTAGACAATGTCTTATAATAAAGATCGGAAGTAGTACCTTAATAAAATTTTACCCTAAATTACATATTGGTTGACTGTTCAATACATAATCATATTTTATATTAATTATAGTATTGATCTCAATGTATAATTTTTATATTAACACGAAAAAAAAGTGTTTATGCATACAGTAATAACTACATTCATAGGTAAAATAACATCCAACACTTCCTAATGTTATTTGCTAATACTATCCAACACCCTAACCTTATTTATGATGCATTCAACATCCTAAACTATAAATAGAATTAGGATGTTGGATGAAACTAAACAATATTATCAGGAGACTAGAAAAATAATATCAGAGTGCTGGATGCTACTTTATCTTACATTGATCTTTATACATAATAAACTTCTCTTTGTATCACTTTGATATGATATTGTAGTTTTGTCAATATTGAACTGATGTCAACAAAAGTACTGATATAATTTGTTATTGGGGGATTTTGGTGAAATATGTGAAGGCAAGGAAGAGAATAAATGACATAATTAGTGAGCTCATTAGGAAGTGGAAAGAGCAAAGGTTGATGGAGAATGAACTATTGGGGCACATGTTGAATTACAAGGACAACAAGGGCCAAGCTCTAAGTGATGATCAGATTGCTGATAACATAATAGGAGTCCTATTTGCCGCCCAGGACACAACAGCCAGTGTCCTCACATGGATCCTCAAGTATCTTCACGATGACCAGAAGCTTCTTGAAGCTGTAAAGGTAACATATCTATAAAGAGATTTGTCATATCCAAGTAGGCCATATCTATAAAACTGTGTTTGAATTTATATATTCAATAATAACATCGCTGTACGTGCGGTGTATTTAATCATTAACTGGTCAACAATAATTGCGATGCAGATAGAACAAATGGCAATTTACGAAGCCAACGAGCAAGGGAAGAAGCCCTTAACTTGGGGTCAGACTAGAAACATGCCCATTACATATAGGGTACGTGGTCCTACACTACTAACTACAGTTTCCTAGGTAGCTAGGTTTGAGGGTCCTGTTTTGTTTTTCGTGTTTCTTTCATGAATTGGTTTCCTCAACATCAGGATACTGTTTTAATTCGCAGGTGATACAAGAGAGCCTGAGGATGGCTAGTATTATTTCCTTTACCTTCAGGGAAGCTGTAGAAGATGTAGTGTACAAAGGTAAGATTATTATGAATTCTAGTCTTTTCGGTTCGACATAACTAATGTTAATTTGACTATGAATTGGTAAATAATATGTTTTACTATTAATTGACTGTTCAGGATATTTGATCCCCAAGGGATGGAAAGTGATGCCACTGTTCAGGAATATCCATCATAATCCAGAACTTTTCCCCGCTCCTCAAAGTTTTGACCCATCCAGATTTGAGGTAGGCTGCATATATGAAGAATAAATAAAAACTATAATTTGATTTGATTTTTCTTTTACAGAGGAAAATCTCAATTGCATTTTGATTCGTGTATGGATCATGCAGGTTCCTCCAAAGGCCAATACGTTTATGCCATTTGGAAATGGAGTACACTCTTGTCCTGGAAATGAGCTGGCCAAGTTGAATATGCTCATCTTTATCCACCATTTGGTCACCAAATTTAGGTACGTAACTCTTTTATGGCCTTCATTACTCTGAATTTTTTTTTCCTGAAAAATAATCATACACCTATTTTTTAAATTAGTCTCATATTTCTTGTAAAATTCGATAAGTTTCATAGATAATAAAATTAGACATGTACATTACTTATAATTTTAAACAGTACGAGAAGGGCGATTAATAATTTTTTGGTTGGTTTGCAGGTGGGAACTGATGCGAAATGAGAAGGGAATTCAATACAGCCCGTTTCCAGTGCCTCTACACGGTCTTCCTGCAAGATTTTGGAAGAACTAATTAATTAATTAATTAATTATATATGTTATTATTGGTCTTCTTTTTAATTACTTCTCCGGTCCTGAATATGAAACTCATTTTGTCGTACAAAATTGCACTACAAAATTTGTTTTATATTTAGGACTTGGAGAGTATTAATTTACTATTTACATATTGCATTCCACTACCTATAAAAAGCCCCTTCCATATATATATATATATATGAATCCATCCTCCTTAATTAACCCGACTCGACCCGAACAAAGCCTCTAGTTTTTTCAAGTGAGGTCATTTATATATCTAAGGTCTTCCATGTAACGCCTTCGCTATTATTTGTACGTTTCTACCTATTGTAATTGTGAGTGCTGAGATATTATAAATATATGCAGAGTTTCAAGCATGCATTTATTCTCAGTGTATGCTGTTTTATTAATGATTAATACATAATTGATTTTTATTGTAACTACTCTATATTACAAATTTAAATTTTATTATTTGTATCCAAAAAAAATTTAATTTTATTAATATATACACAGTTTCAAGCATGCATTTATTTCGGGAAGATTTTAAATTAGGAAAAAGTATCAACAATTATTTTGGAAGCGCAATAGACAAGTTTGTTTTCTTCACAACATTTTTAAATTCTTAAAATTTTTAATATTATCAATATACCAGTCCGTTAATTTTGACTCTAAATTTTTCCCTTTTTACTCTGACCTTACCCCAAGTATTTGTCTCCTCTATTCCATCACGTTCACATACTGTTAATGAACATATGAAAACGATTAATAAAATTTGTATTTGTTATACACTTGACACATATGTCATAATTGTAATTAATTTATTTTGCAAGTTTTTAATGTACGAGGTTGGTGTTACAATGCAAATAAATATCTTTTTATAAGCAACGTTAGAGCTCATCACGTTGATCAAAATGTTAATTAAAATTAGTTAAAGACAATCAATGTGTAAAAATTATAAGTTCTTTCTCTAAAATGTCTTTATTTATGAGGGGAGAGAGTATAAGAGAGAGAATAATAAAATTATTATAATAAAGAGAATTATGAAAGAGAGAAAATATGTGATGGAGAGATGATTGTTTGAAAAAATGAAATAATAAATATATTAAGTATCAAAATAAATAATTAATGAGCACAAAATAGAGAATTATCCACAAAAATTTAAGACAACATAAAAATGTTACTTATAGAGACAAGAAAGAGATAATAGTTGTTGTTTATAAAATGAAATGGTTAGAGTAATATATTGTTAGATCGCAAAAAAATTAATAATTTATATTCAACACAAAAAAACTTAACAAATCAAACTATTTATAAATTATAAATAAATAATGATAAAAAAAATTACCCTATTGGGAGAATCATCGATAGTACGATTCATGACAAGTGTCTCCAAAGGAAAATAACGTTAACACGCAACGATGAACCAGAAGCAAAATCGGGGTTACGTTTCTGTGGTGGAGAGTGCATACGGAATGACGTTGAGGTTCACGATCTGTCGTTCAAAAAGAGCCACGTGTTCCAAGCGAATCAGGCAGCGCCAAAGGAAGATCCACCCTTAGCTATACGGATCTGTTGGTCGTTGGTTTACAGCTAATATTAAAAAAAAACACGAAGGAATGAATGAAGGTAAAATCCAGGTCCAAAAAGAATGAAGGTAATTATTCTTTTCCATATAATTATGAAATTTATCTTAAAAACGTGCGTGTTGTGATTTACGTACTTTAAAAAATGTCTCTCGCCACTTGACGGGTGAAGTGTAAATAATACTCCCCGTTCATATACAAAAGTTTCACTTTTATATTATGTTTGGATGGAGAGAAAATTAAGGAAGAAAGAAAACTAGAAAGGAAAATAGAGAGAAAAGTGATTTTTTTTCTTGTTTGGATGAGGGAAGAAAAGTGAGAGGAAAGAAAAGTTGGGGAGAAAATGAGATGGGTCCCATAACCCATTTTCCTCCCAATTTTTCTCGAGAAAACGAGAAGAAAACGTATTTTTCCTTTCTACTCTTACATATGTTTTTTCAACAAAATAGTACCTATTTATTTTTTTCACTTTATTTATTATTATCAAGTCTTTCTTCTGTGTTTGTTTAATTGAAAAATAAAATAACTAAAATTATAAAAATCCTTCTAAAATGAATTGAAAGTGTAGAGATATTATAGGAGATATTATAAGATATGTAAATATCCTGTAATTAGTATATAGGATATGATGTGATATGATTTCATATTAATGAGTCATTAATACCTAGGCTCCTCTAGTGTATATAAATACCCAATCGAAGTATCAATAATATACACAATTTTCATTCTCTAAATTACATGGTATCAGAGCCAGTTTACTAGGGTTAAAAGAAACATTTTTTTCTGGCCTCCAGCGTCCGTCACTGTTCACCAGCGCCGTCACTGTTCACGCGGCTACCAAACGATCAGCTTTCCAGCCTCTACAGTGAACACGCACCGGCCATAGGAGGTCGCAGGGGTCCGATCGGCCAGCCACCGGAGTCTCGTCGTCGTCCGAGCAGCGCGTGGCCTTCACGCGCCGTCACCCTGCGCGGGTACTGTTCACGCGCCGTCGCGTTTTGCAGCGTTTTCCGGCGTCTTCTCTCGATTTCCGGCGTCTTCTGGTGTTTTCCGACCCATCCCTACTGCTTCTACCTTCTGGGTCACATTGTTTGTTATGATTCAGAGCAATTTTGGCTTCCTAAACAAGCGTTGACACTCTGGTTTGTGGTATTCTAATCTATTTTTTATTCTGTGGTCCCTAGTGTGATCCACTTGGCTGATTAGTATTTTGTGATAATTATTATCCTAATGGGTGATAACAAGTCTGTTATTTCTGAGATGGTTCCAGTAGTCACTAAGATTACTGAACACAAACTAACTTGGAAAAATTATCTGGATTGGAGTAAGACTATTCGTATTTATTTTCGGAGTATTGAGAAGGAAGATCACTTGACTGACAATCCTCCTGATGAAAAGGATGCCTCTCGCAAGTCATGGTTAAGAGATGATGCACGGCTTCTGTTACAACTTCGTAACTCTATTGACAGTGAGATCATGCCTTCTATTACTCATTGTGAATTTGTTAAAGAGCTAATGGATTATTTGGCACTCTTATACTCAGGAAAGAACAACATCTCTCGTATGTACGAGGTCTGCAGATCATTCTATCGGTCCGAGATGCCAGTTGACCGTTCCCTCACAAATTTCTTTATGGATTTTAAAAGCACCTATGAAGAGCTCAATGTTCTTATGCCTATTTCTGATGACAGGAAAGTTAATGTGTCTCACCGCGAGCAGATGGCCACCATGAGTTTTCTGACTACACTGTCATCTCAATATGCGGCTGCTCGATCACAAATTTTGTCGGGAGCTGACATCCCCTCTCTTGAAGAAGCTTTCTCTTGTGTACTGAGAACTGAACAAAACCCTTCCTCAACTCCCATTCCACCTACTAGTGCATTACTCAGTCGAGGCCAGAATGACAATCGAGGGCTCCCTAGTCGTACTGGTCCGAAACCAGGAGGTGGTAATCAGGAGCCCAAGGAAGTGATATGTTATTACTGCAAGGAACCGGGACATACTAAACGCACATGTCGTAAGCTGCAAAACAAGCAACAACGACAGAGCTCTGCCCATGTGGCCACAACAACCAGTGACATGATTACTATCTCAGCTACTGAGTATGCTCAATTGAAAACTGCAAATCCCCCCGTGAGCACTGCTAGTACAACAGGTAATGAGGCTACTGCCCTTGTCTCTTCTTCCTCCAAATGGATCATAGACTCTGGTGCTACTGACCACATGACAGGTAACCGTCATCTCTTCTCTAGCTATAATTCGTATGCCAACCCTTCTGCTATCACCATTGCGGATGGTTCCCACTCTCGTGTCCTTGGATCTGGATCTGTTAAACCTACTCCTTCTATTCATTTAAAATCTGTACTCAATGTCCCAAATCTTGCTTTTAACCTTTTGTCCCCTAGCAAGCTTACTCGCCAATTAAATTGTTGGGTCTCACTTTTTCCTGACCATTGCTTGATACAGGATCTTTTGACGAAGAGGATTATTGGTAGGGGCTACGAATCTGGCGGACATTACTTCCTTGATGATCAGGGGTCTCGTGCGGTGGCTTGTACTGGTGGTGTCACTCCATTTGAAGCACATTGTCGTTTGGGTCATTTATCTTTATCTTCTTTAAAAAAGGTTTATCCTCAGTTTCAGCATTTGTCGTCTTTAGATTGTGAGTCGTGTCAGTTTGCTAAACATCATCGTCTACCGTTAGTGTCTAGAGTCAATAAACGGGCTTCGTCCCCCTTTGAGTTAGTGCACTCCGATATTTGGGGTCCGTGTCCAGTTGAGTCCAAAGGTGGTTTTAAATATTTTGTCACATTTGTTGATGATTATTCCCGTACCACTTGGCTATATTTAATGAAAAATCGTTCTGAGCTTTTCTCTCACTTTTGTACTTTTGTTGCCGAAATTAAAACTCAATTCAATACGCTTATCCACACCTTGCGCAGTGATAATGCTAAAGAATATTTTTCTGAATCCTTTCGCTCTTTTATGCTTCAACATGGCATTCTTCATCAATCTTCTTGTGTGGATACACCGGCCCAGAATGGTGTGGCTGAAAGAAAAAATCGTCACTTATTAGAGGTGGCCCGTGCACTTTTATTTCAAATGCAGGTTCCAAAACCATTCTGGGCAGATGCAGTCTCCACAGCTTGTTTTCTTATTAATCGCATGCCCTCCTCTGTCCTTGATGGTAACATTCCCTACACCACTCTCTTTCCTTCCAAAGCTTTATTCCCTATTGATCCTAAGATCTTTGGCTGTGTTTGTTTTGTTCGAGATGTGCGTCCCACGGTCTCCAAATTGGACCCCAAGTCTCTTAAATGTGTCTTTCTTGGCTACTCTCGAGTTCAAAAGGGTTATCGATGTTTTTCTCCTACTTTGAATCGTTATTTGGTTTCAGCTGATGTCACTTTTCAGGAATCTGTTGCCTACTTTGCATCTAATGCTTCCGCTTTACCTTCTCCACCGGCGGAGGAGGATACCTTTCTGGTATATTCTGTTAGTCCAAGCTTGCCACCAGCACCAGCTCCCGTACTGGCACCTGATCAACCATCTTTGTCTTGGGTCTACACCAGACGTTTGAAGGAAACTACTCCTACTATTGCGCCACATTCTGCTCCACCATTATTTGCTTCGTCATCTGATCCTGCAGCAAGCATCATACACCCAGGAAAAACAAGTAGATTTATTGTTTTGGTTTTTTTTTAGCATTACATTACACAAAATATCTTTTTTTTTTCTTACAAAATTATTTGATATTAAAATGTAATAACATGATAATATATCTTTATCAAATAATTTAATTTTAAATTATATGATTATGTTAATATAAATATGGTTTTTCATTATGATATTTAATTTGATTTTAATCAAAATATATTTTGATATAATAGAAATGGTATTTTAGTCATCTATATATTTACTTATTTTCTTTCTTTTCTGTTTCTTTTGTCTATCCAAACATAAGAGGTGATAATATTTTCTCTCCAATTTTCTCTTCTCTTGATTTTCTCTCCTCTTATTTTCTTTCCTCTCAACTTTTCTTCCCATCCAAACAGAGGGTTAGAGATAGATCTAATCCAAAATATAAGTTGTATTTTTGAGTTTATCTGAATATTTATTAGTTTTTTTTATTTTACTCTTAGTTCACTGTATTTAGTAATATCTCACACATTAATATTACTCCATATATTCTCTTTCATAATTTTTTTTTATCTATTGCCTTTCATTTACTCTCTTAATAAATAAGAACAAATTTGAAAAAAAAATCTATTTCTGACTTATTTATTATTTTTAACTAATTTTAACTGTTAGTTTGTTAAACATGATTTAGTTATCTAAAACGTATATATAGGAGTAATAACTAGAATTCAAGTACTCAAAAAAAAAAATGCAACCAAACGTATTTATTATTTTTATATGATTAATAATTTTTAAGTGGGGATTGATATTTCAAAAGGAACAAAGACTGTTCGTATTTGGTGGAAGAGGGGGGACCAAAATTGTTTCATTGGACCTTCAGGATTTCATCATGGGTGTGGCTCCAAAAGTGAATTCGAGAAGGGCCTGTCGACTCATTGTAAATTATTTAAAATTAAAAATTTTTAGATAATAATTTAGTGCCGGAATAAAGGACCTAATTACGCTTATCATTGCAATAAGTATTAAAACTGCCTTCAGAAGAAGATGAAGCTAATGATTATGTGGACTAGTCGTATGAAAATTTTACGATAAATAAAAAGTTACAGGTTCAATCCACTTGTAATATTAAAATTTTAGTGTATGCCTTTCTATTTTTCTTCTCTTTTTTTTTTTGGGAAGAAAGAAAATAAGGGAAGCAGCATAACATCAAGAAAACAAAACAAGGATAAAAGACAAAGGAAACAACACATGACAGAGATGATCTGTTGGTGCCATATTTGGCATCCTTTCAACTTCACCCACAAGAAAACCAATAGCCTAAATTAATGCTGCGTCCACATGAACCCATCCCCATCTACGGGCTGTGTCCATTGCATCACTTATAACTCTCACCACCCCACTCTTGTAACGTCTCATGAAGGAAATCCCAAATCTTCCAAAAATTACTTTTACATTACGGGAAAATAGTCTCAGGTCCTATTTGGTAGAAAGTATCAAAAATCAGGGATAGGAATTGGGATTGGGATTGGGATTGAGAAAATCTATTAAAAGAATATTTAGTATAAGAGATTGCTTGTTATATGAGATTAGCTAAACCTATGTATGTGGGATTAGAAAATACCATTGGAAAGTGGTATTCTCCAGTCCTACTTTTATGGGTTTGCTTAATTCCATATAACAAGTAATTACTCGTATAAATAATACTTTAAATGGTTTTTTTCAATTGCAATTACAATCTATATCCCTTATTTTCAATACTTCGTATTAAACGGGACCTTACATTTACTTTGTATAACGCACAATCATTTAATATAAGCTAAAAAAAACACCGTTAGATCCCATTTGTTACGAAGCATATTTAATAATGAGAGATGAGGATTGAAATTATAACTGAGAAAATCTATTAAAAAAATGCTTAATATGAGTAATTGCTTGTTATCTGAGATTGAGCAAATCCATGTAAATGAAATTGAAGAATACTATGGAGGGAATAGGTATTCTCCAATCCTAAATAGCAAGCAATCCCTCTAATTAAGTACTTTTTTAATATGTTTTCTCAATTGTAATATCAAGTTTTATTTATAATTTTCAATACGAATGGAACCCTAATTGCTTTTAGATTGTAGGTCAGGTCAGTGTTTTTGAGGTTTCGCTAGACAAGGAAATAACTCCAATAAAATCTTATGTGTAGGGACTTCAGTGTGAGTTATATAAAAATAAATTTCATGTTAAATAAAGTTAAACTAAAAAAAGAGGTATATAGGTAGAAAAAGATTCACGGACTAATGTGTCAAGATTTTAGATTATGTCATACTCCAATATTCAAATTTTTCGTTATAGTTAATATTACCTCCGATCCTAATTATAAGAGTTAGTTGACTAATTTGAGGAGATTAAAAAAGGAAGTTAAATTAGTTATTTATAATAAATATATGTTGTCTTTCCTAAAATATCTTTGCTAATTAAGTGTATTGGTTGTAACTACCATTGTTATGAGGATTATCTTGAAAAAAATACATAAATATGATAAACAAAGTGGGTTGGGATCTTATATTTAAAACCAAAATAAAAGTCAAACAAGATCTTATATTAAGAAGATAGTAATTAATAACTGAGAATTAATTAATTACGTCTTGAAAATGAAAAAAAGGAGGCAAGGTCACAAAACTACAAAAATCCGCTGAATGAGACTGACAATACATTTTAGTTATCTTATTATCTACGCACCGGTAAAGAGCACAGCCACACATGAAGCTTTCATAGGCAACCACATTTTTCTCAAGAGACCTCGCTTAGGATCAAGCCATTATTTAGCATGCCATAAAAGGAAAAAAGGTCCTGATAATTAGGGATTACTTACCTTAATATGAGTGAAAACACCAATCAAATTCCAACAATTCACGGCTCTGGCTTATACTCTTAATTTTTTTTTTGTTACTTAAGAATTTATCAACCCTTTAGCGTACACTCTGGAATCCTCTACAAGTAAGTTTGAGATGACAGCTTGATCCAAAAATTTCAAAATATTAATTATTTTTCCGTGAACATTATTATTTTTTCAATTATAAGGACAAATAGAATTGAATTCACAACCTCTTATTTACAAAAGAAGCTTTCGTGCTACTGGGTCACATAGACACTGGCTCAAAGTATGGATTCTACTAGCTAGCCTTTTTTTTTTCTTTTTTTTTTGGCCAACTAGTCTTTTCTACATGTATATATTACATACTTATTTTACAGCTAGCCTTTCCAATTCTAATTATAAAACCTCATTTGTAAATTACAAACGAGATCTTATAATTAGAACCGTAAGTAGTACAAGTTCATGCAAATGTAGGAATCTTCTTCTTGCCAGTTAGTAGTTACAACCTTTTTTTTTGCTAGGTACAAGTATTCTCATATTGAAGGCAATCATATTCAAAATGTTGTCGAGTACTAAATGTGAATATCTTTTTTAGTAAAAATTTGAATATTTGTTTGTCATGTTGTTGCTGTGAATGACTAGTTTTTGTGCTAGAATCAATTCTCACGTTGGTCTTGCTGGCTACACCTGAATCTGAAGTTTATTTTCCATGGGCCTTGAAAATCCATCAATGTTTTGCCCGGGATCTGTTTGGGCACATAAAATATGTCTCGTATTCATATACCCAAAGAAAATTAATGGGCCATGGCCCATGTTAGTTTGGAATGATCTATGAAAGAAAATGCCTCACAAAACTTAACCTTAACCTCGCCCCAGAAATTTCCTCTATTTATTTTCTCTCGTGTAATTTATTTTTCAAAGAATTTAAACACTAAGTAAAGACAACAGTTATTGATTCCAATTTCCTCATGCTTGGTTGGCATCAAATAATCAATTGAAGTTCATTGCATGATATTGTGAAAGCTTGCTGGAAAGCTAAGTTGAAATTTATGGAGATATATTCTTTTTTCCACAAAAAAAAAAAATTTGAATAGCATACGAATGCATGCGTTTGTGCTTTGGTCAATAAGTTTAATTTTTGTCTGGAAGTTTAAAAAGTCAAACAAGCAAAAAGCAATGGGAATAATGAGGAACTTTCCAAATCTAATGTTGAATAGTTCTTCCACCTTCAAGGGAAAAAACATAAAGAATAATAATCCATTCTCCTTGGGTAAAACTTGAGATGTCATGAAGAAATTTATATATTACCCCTGTTATTCTAAGTTCCCGTGTGTGATACGAAATTTTGAGAATGAGATGTAAGAATTGGGTTTAAGATTAGAAAAAACCATTAAAATAGTACTCTTCCGGTCCTTATTATAAGACCCAATTTGACTTTTTATTTGGTCCTAATTATAAGACCCAATCCATTTTCTTTCTTATATTTATGCATTTTTTTCCAAGATAATCCTTCTAATAATGATAGTTTTAGCCAATATACTTAATTAGCAAGGATATTTTAGGAATAACAACACTTATTTATTATAAATAACCAACTTAACTTACTTCCTTAATCTCCTCAAATAAGTCAATTGGGTCTTATAATTAGGACCGGAGGAGTATTTAGTATGAGTAATTGGTAATTAGATGGGATTTGACAAACCCATAAAAATGGGATTGGAGAATAACACATCTCTTCCTAGTATTTTTAATCCCACCCGCGTGAGTTTATTTAATTTTATATAATAAGCAATCTTTCATACTAAACACTTTTTTTATAGATTTTTTTAATCTTAATTGTAATCTTTACTCTCTATTTTTAATGCTTCTTACCAAATGAGACTTAAATGTCCAAATTGGTTGAAAAGTTTATTTTGATCTTAATTATAAAACTCTAATTTTTTTTTATTATTTATTTTTTTTCCTAAACTACCACCATTGATTATTCAACAAGCATAGTTTAGAAAACAGATAATTAAAAGAGATAATTCAAGAAAATCACCACATTTTTTTAAATAATTAATTTATTAAAATTTTTATATTTAAGACATAGAGAGATTACATTATTTTGCTTGTTAAGGCTCCTTGGAATATTACACTTAATTACAACAGTCGTGTTTGATAAAGAAAACTCATTATATTTATTATGTCAAATTTTTTAATTACACATAATTATTTTTTCCTATTTTTTTATGTGGGTTTAATTATATTAAATGTTAAATGATAATATTTAAAAAAAGAACACATAACTATATGTAATTGAAGAACTTGACAAAATTGATATAAGAATCTTGGTGTAAGTATTGTTCTTTGATAAAATATTTTTTTTGGGGCCGAGACTTTGATAAAATATTTTTTCTAAAAATATATTTAATAAAATATTTGAGTTTTGGCTTGTTACCATAAAAAGAGGTATAAAAGGAAGCATGCAGTGGCCTTGATTGTGTGCGCGCCGTGCAGGTTCCTTGCTCCCACCGCCTTTGTGTTTGGTAAAGAGATTCTGCAGTTATTGTGCCCTTATCATTGTCTCTCAATTAATACATGTACCGGAAAAAACAGAAAACGACGCTTCATGGCTAACCAGACATCCATTAATATTATCAGTAAATAAAAAAAATATCAGTTCCCACTAAACTTTTCAATTTTTACTATTCACACTTTTAATTTTAATTTTCAAAATTTTTCATCACTTGCAAGTTTTCATTCAATGTTAATCTTCAACAAAATTCTACATTAACATTCTACCCAGCAAAATTTTCAACATAAATTGTACTCTATTCATATTTCATGTGTTAAATAAAAAACACTGAATAATATATTTATCCTATTTATAAGTTATTTTTTTAATTAATTATTATCAAATTTTTTTAAGAATGTTTTGATTATCAACAAGTATGTTTCCTTTTATTTTCTTGGCAAGAAAAACAAAGCATTGCAGTCAGGCCAAAAAAAAAAACAAAGCACTGCCGTAAATATATATACATATATATATCAAATCAATCAAGCAAATCAATCAAAAAAATTATACAGTGAAAAAATAGTGTAATAAAGTGGGAAAGTTCATGAGCATGTTGTACCGTGACTCCAAGCATGATCAGCTATAATGTCAACTCAACTCAACTTACACGCCACTCTACACAGTTCCATCACATGCCTTTTCCTTCCTCTTTCTTCTTCGCAACTCACCTCCATCATTTTCGTCACCTATTCAATAAAATTTAGAAAAAAATAAGAATAAATCTCTCGTTAAAAATTTAATTAACAAATAGAGTTTGATTAATTACATAAAGAAAGATAGTTTACACAAAACATTATTTGTATTAACTTTAGAGATTTGAGAGAAATAAGGAGAAGAAAGACATAAATCAGATGTATTATTCATAACAGTTCACATGCTCGTACAATCATTGTAAGCCACTTAGGTTAACACTAATCATCCATTACACAAGAGTGATAAACAAACCCCCTAACCTATGAGGATTTTTGAGGTGGGAGACTCAAGTTAACCTTCTCCTTTCATGGTGAAGATTACATTATCTCACACCTTTAATCCATGCACAAAGACCCTATTTATAGAGTCTCTCTTAACAATTTGGATATAGGGAATTAGTTTGCACATAAAAAAGATGACTTACACATAAGATAATTTTATTTGCATAAGGGAAATTGAGTTGTACATCATACAAAAGAAGATCATTGCACACAGGGAAAGACAAGATGCATATAAAAGAAGTTAGCTTACACAAAATCCTTAGGTTCCATTTGTTAATTAAATTTTCAATAGGGATTTATCTCTAATTTTTCCTAAAATTTAACCTCTCTGGAAACTAAGATATAGAGAAATTATGGCTGAATGTAAATTATACTACCTCCAGTCCTTAATATAAGACCATATTTGACTTTTATTTTGATCCTAAATATAAGACCATGATCTACTTTGTCTCTCATATTTATATGTTTTTTTCAAAGTAATCTTTCTAATAATAAGAGTTTTAGTCAATACACTTGATTAGCAAGGATATTTTAGAAAAGACAACACCTATTTAGAACAAATAACTAACTCAACTTACTTCCTCAGTTTTCTCAAATTAGTCAACTCGTTTTTATAATTAGGACCGGAGGTAGTAGTTAATTTAATCTCATTCAACTGAGAAAAATATATTTTTCGTAATGAACTTTCAAGCAAGAGAGTAATACCTCCAATGAGACTTCTCGAGTTGTCGTTATATCTGTAGTTTTAAAATGCTCCTTTAACGATTGTCTAATCACATAATATTATTATTATTACTAATAAAACCACTAGATGTGAGATGTCTGATCATAATTGGTTTATATAAATATTACCAGTGACTAATTTGAATAAATTAAAAAAAATTGTTAAGTTAGTTATTTGTAATAAATAGGTGTTTATTTATAATAAATATGTGTTGTCTTTCTTATAATATCCTTGCTAATTATGTGTATTAGCTAGAATTACCATTTGACAAGTGTAACTATTATAAGGACTATTTAAAAAAAATATACTCCTCCAGTACTTAATATATGACATAATTATTAAGTTAATTTTAGTCATAAATATAAGACCTATTTATCATATTTATTACTCCTCCGGTCCTTATTATAAGACCCTATTTGACTTTTTATTTGGTCCTAATTATAAGACCCCAATCCATTTTGTCTATTATATTTATGCATTTTTTTCCAAGATAATCCTTCTAATAATGATAGTTTTAGCCAATATACTTAATTAGCAAGGATATTTTAGGAATGACAACACTTATTTATTATAAATAACCAATTTAACTTACTTCCTTAATCTTCTCAAATAAGTCAATTGGGTCTTATAATTAGGACCGGAGGAGTATTATTTTTAAACTATCCCTATGGATACTTCCTCAACCATAATCAAGGAAGGAAGGGAGGATATTAAGAAAGATGATTATAGTGTTTTATAAAAAAATATATCATACTATTTTTTATAATTAATTAACTTTTTTAATCTAATCAAATTAATTAAATAAGTTTTATATTAAAAGCCTAAAGAATAAACAAATACAAAAAATAAAATAAATAAAAAATTTATATTTAAAATTAAATTAAAAATCAACTAATTTTTATGGATATCCTGAAGCAAAACCATGAAGCAGGGCCAGAAAAAACATCAGAAGTTCAAACTGGGATGCTATGCCCACGGGCAAGTAATTGCCACGTGTAAGAATAAAAGCGGGACCCACATATCGGCCGCTCGAAGTGAGTTTGAGATTCAAAGATATTCGGGGCAATAAATAAAGCACAGAAGATCATTAACCCCAACCCTCACCATTTCCGTTGCAACCTCCTTCGCTCGCACTTTCTCTTTCTCTCTTTCCCTCCTTTCTTTCCCTCTTTTCTTTTTCTCTCTCCGCATTCTGTTACCAGCGTCGCAAATCCTTCTCTCTCTGTGAATTAGGGCAAATTAGATCTCTCTAAAGTCGATTCCATGAGATTCCTTCGTTTCAATGGCTGATCTTCGCCATTAGTTCAATTTCCGATTGGAGTCGTCTTCCTCTAGCTGCGGTTCCAGCTCCAGCATCGTATGGATTCCATTTCGACTGACAATGGTAGACCAAGCGCCTGGCATTTTCACATCGCGATCTATTTTGCCATCGGCTTCGTTGTGGCGAGAGTCTTTCTCGACAGATACATCTTCAGAGTAAGATTCTTTCGTTTTCGATGTCCCGAGCTTCTATTGGATTCTTGGAACTAGCTTCTTCGCTTGACTGAACAGCTCCGCTCTTGCTTCTCTCCGTATTTTGAGCATTTTGAATTCCGCATGGCTATTTTCTTTTTAAATATCTTAATGTGGTGGATCATATTTTGCTTCTTGCGTTTTCCATCGAGAATCTTGGCTCTTCTTCTTCTTCTTGCATTTTTTTATTCCTTTCCTTTTTCTACATTCAATTGCTTCAAGACAGAGTCGTAGTTTCTTGGAGTTTAATCGAATGAAGCTGGCGGTTTAAGGATCTTCAGTGGACCTGTCAACCTGACGTGTCTAAATAGCGAGTCATTATTCTCATGTTAAGTTTTTCAGTTATTTCTGTATTTTTTCAGCTGCTTCGTTACTGTTAGCCAGTGAGAGCTTGGCGTGAGCCGTATAAAGGTCTGAAAGCTGTGAATGACTGTTACATCTGTAAACTTTGGGCCACACTTTGCTGCGCTACTTTATTTTATACCATTAAAGAAGATCGAATTTTTACAGAGTTATAGTGGACATCTTTTTTCATTAAAATACGTTGGACTCCAGAAATTATCATCTTATCCAGATTG
The DNA here is from genome assembly GCF_004799145.2 of Neltuma alba. NCBI lineage: Eukaryota > Viridiplantae > Streptophyta > Magnoliopsida > Fabales > Fabaceae > Neltuma > Neltuma alba. The sequence continues at coordinate 38,602 of NW_021637376.1, forward strand.
GCGCAGTAATGCCAGATGTTTTTTGTCATATAGAAGAATATCAACTCTTTATGTAAATTCCAAGGCAGAGCGACATGTTAGTATCATAAAAGACAACAAAAAAGACAGACATTGCGGATGGAAATCGTATTGGAAGCTGATCACAATTGTTCCAGGATAATATAGATGCACCATCAGTCTGTATTGTAGCCAAGCATTGTCAAGTTTAGGGGAAAATGCAGTTGCTAATAGTATACTTGTTCTGTTCTTTGGATTGCCTACGAATACTTAATTATTTCATTGTTCCTCTCTCTTTTGAGTTGCCAGTTTCCAATAACGAGATTGGTGAATTAGCGGATCTCTCCTTTTGCTTCTCTCCCCCCCTCCCAAACCCTCTCTCTATTTCTATCTCTAATATTTCCTGTTTGACCCCTTTTCTTTCCAAGAATGTCAATGCTTTGGTCGTTTAACATTTTCATCTTCTGTCAGCTTGAGTAACAGATGCAATTTATTTGGTTGGTGGGCTTTAGTTTCTTGTCTTTGTAATACGTCATAGGAAGTAAAAAGAAAAGATGCACAGTTGTTGGTAAAAGGACTAAAGCAGAATATTTCCAATCCACAATATTTGGATGAAGGTAATGTGAGCTGAAAATATTCCAGTGTAAAGGAAGTATCCATCTGTCTTTATAGGGACAAGGCTTAAACAAATGGATTTCTTTTCTAACGTGTTTTCTTGTCAAGCCAACATTATGTTTTAGCAAAATTTACAGCACCTTGGGAATCTTCTGAATACTTCTTTCTTTCGTGTTGTGTGTATGGACTGTCTTGGCGTCCTGTGGCACAATCATTTATGCAAGCAATTTTCATTTTTCTTCTATTGTTGTATATTATAATATATTGTAACCATATAAGTTTATTCAAACTCCTTTTGATTCCTTAGTTTGTTGTTTTGTTGCTTACAGTGGTTGGCCATCAAGTTGTTGACCAAGGGTCGTGGGCGTTTAAGGATGAATAAGGCAACAGAATCAAAGATTGTAAAATGCTCCGAATCAATGTGGAAGCTAACCTATTATGCCACCGTGGAATTTTATGTTCTTAATATTAATTATCTAGAGCCCTGGTTCAGAGATATAAAATTATACTTCGATAGCTGGCCAAATCAAGAGTTGAAGTAAGTAATTATAGTCTAGCTTGTTGAACAGACATCCGTCCTCCCAATGAATTTTATTCCATATCCAAAAGAGATTAATTTTTCACTTTCATATGCAAACCTCACTATTGTTTTTCACTTTCATTATTAATTTTCTTGATCTACAAGAACTTTTAGTGCATGTTATCTTGTCTATTCTGTACTGAATTTTCAATGCTGCTGTCACACAATGCATAGTATGAAAACTTAGATTAAAAAGCAGACAACTTAGGTGGTAGATCCGTGGGGATGAGTTGATGTTTATGGGAGTTATAGGAACGTGAGGATTTGGTGTTATTCTGATTTTGGTTTGAAAATTTTACAGGTCCGACATATAGTTATTTTGATATGGTTGCATATCGGTACATAACTAGTCTGATATTTGAAGAGTAGTCAAAACAGTACGCAGACATGTGGCTCATTTCCTTAAATAAACATGCATCTGGTTATTTTGTGCGGTTCACTGGCCGCAGCTTAATACCAACCAGTGAGCTTCAATAAAAAATTCCTTCTTTCTTCTGATTGAATGTCACTGGTCGGTATTGATTTTAAAAGATGATCAACTTCATAGTTGTGCTTTGCACTCACCATTGGATAGCTTTTTAATTATCATATGCGTTCTGTTCCATTTCTCATTTCAGGAATCCACTTAAGATTTTCTATATGTGCCAATGTGGGTTCTACCTCTACAGCATTGCTGCTCTTCTGAGGTGGGAGACTCGAAGGAAGGATTTTTCAGTGATGATGTCTCATCATATTATTACTGTTATCTTGATTGGAACATCATATGTGACAAGGTAATTAGTTTTTTTTGCATTTGAAGGATTCATTATTACATGGAACTTAGTTCTTTACATGTACTTGTGCATATGCTTGGATGATTCATCGTGGTTGTTTATGTTGCATGCTTATTGTTGATTTTCATGTGGCACAACTCAAGGCAGCTCTAGAAGTTGTTTATAACATATAGCACAGTCCCCGCAATTGGGGTCTTGCATCTGAAAGATGGGATGCTTAATTGTAGGTTATTTAAAATTGATAGTAATTTCTTCCTACAGCTACCATTGTAGTTTTTTTATTTTCATTTGTTATGTTGTTTTTCTTAATTGTACTAACAGATCCTTTCATGCGTATGTTCATTCATGTCACATGGAGGGTTATGTTTGATTGTATTGCAAAGTTGCTACGCATCTGTTTATTCAAGCCACGTAACCAGAGCAGAAATGTAATACTGAAGCCTATGCCTCTTGTTTTTGCAACTTTTTAATCCAGGTGGAGGTATTATGTGACCACCGGATGTGTATAACGTTAAGCTTGTAATTGATTGGTATAATAAATTTACCATCATCAATACCCAAGCATTTTGGTCTTGGTGGAAACATTATCTCATTTTATGCAAAGCATTGTCTTCTTTCTGCTCTTTTTCATTTTTCTTTTTAGTCTTTTCTTGGTCTTGCATCATGGGCAAACAGATTTAGATAAGCAAAAATATCAAAAATAATTGTAAGGTGCTGCTTTTACAGTTTTTTCAGGATTGGCTCTATAGTCCTTGCCCTTCATGATGCAAGCGACGTATTCATGGAAGCTGCAAAGGTTTTCAAGTACTCCGGGAGAGAATTTTTTGCAAGTGTGTTCTTTGGATTCTTTGCCTTTTCATGGCTGATGCTTCGGCTAATTTTCTATCCATTTTGGGTTATTAGAGCATCAAGGTATATTTTCAGTTTTAGTAAATTGATTGTACTTTGTTTTGTCTTGGCTGCACTTCTAATCATCTCTGCACTTCACTTTATTTTCAGCTATAAGATTCGCGATTGCTTAAACCTAGCAGAGGACTATCCCAAGTTTCTGTACTATCTCTTTAATACATTGCTCATAATGCTGCTCGTGTTCCATGTATACTGGTGGATTCTCATATGTGCGATGATCTGTAAGCAACTGAAAAATAGAGGAAAAGTCGGTGAGGATATAAGATCAGGTGAATCAATTTCTTTAATTCAGATTCAATATATCCGTGTTTTTAGCTTAAGAAATTAATCTATGGTCGGGATGTTAATTTTTATTGTTGTCTTCCTTCTCTCAATTGCGGAGATAATAAAGATAAACTTTTGTCACATTCAGAAGTATACAAGTTTTGGCAAATGTGGAGAGATTCAAAAGCCCAATCTGCAAATCTTCATGGTTGGTTAATGATAACTGCGCCTCTTAATTCTGGGGTGCCTTTAACTAAACTACTCCCTGAGGACATATAGTGATAGTCCCTACAAGTTTTAATTACATCTAAAACCTTGTGATAAGACTTGTAATTAGGGACACAACAAATCTAAAAATTAAGGACAAGTTCCAATGCAAAAAATGACAATGAGGTCTAGGCTGCTCACTTGTTATTAGGATTTTGAGTAATCATATTCTTTGGGACCTAGTAGTGAGTTTCCCAAACTTTTTCTAGAATTCCCCTTATATAGGATCAAAATTATATTTTTCTCAATAAAGATGCACTTTCCAGTAATGACATTTAATTGAGGGTAGAACTATAAAGAAAAAACAAATTTTTACATATAAACTAGAATTCAGTGTTTTATAATTAAGAGACAGAGGGAGTAGAATGTAAACCTATATTTTACATGAAATCTAATGTGAGCCGTAGTGTGTATGCTTTTGAATGCTGTGGTTTTTCTGTGGATTTCAAATTATATATTGAGCATCGTCTTATAGGCTGCATTTTGACATCATATGCGCTGGCTTAAAACAGGCCACTGGCCACAGTAGGTGTTTTCAGAAATTAAAAGGGTAAAGGGGTAGAACAGCTTGCCTGCTGCTGGGAGTCTAAAATGTAAAAACTAATGGAATGGGGCATGGTTCCCCGTCATTTTGAGAATGCTAATAGCCTCTTGCCTTTATATAATGAAATGGCTCTGATGTGAGGGAAGAAAATGTAATCTTGAGAGCTGAACGAGATCAAGGGGAGGGTTTTAAGGAAGCATTCTAAAATTCCTATCCCGTATGCCCCTCATGTTTTGTGTTTATTCAATGAGAAGTTAATGATATAAGCTGATTTGATTCAATCACTTGTTGTCTTCTGATCGTCTTTCATTTTGCTGAAGAAATCGGTCTTTTTTTTTTAAATCTTTTTGGGTGCAGATTCAGAGAATGATGATTAGATGGAGATTTTTGTCTGACAATCTTTGAGAGTTTATTTTGCTATCGCTGATGTTAGCTCTGCAGATGCTGCTTTTGACATGTTGGTAGATTTCCTGGATACGGGTTGGTCAGTACAGCCATTTGAAGAGGGCTGAAAATTTAGTTTCAATTTTTCATTGGTTACTGGGTAAAAGGAGGTAGGAAGACCATCCAGCACATTCTGCTTCTTCCATTTTTTGCTGTATAAATTAGTGCTTCCTGTATAATTGTTTTCTTTCAAACAAACGTGCTTAGATTAGTTGGAGGTTGAAATGTTGAATGATAAATAGCAACAAAAGAATATTAAGGAAGAAAAAAGTGAGGAAACAAATTTTTGCCGTTATTCTACTTCCTCGGCATGTCCATTGGAGCTGTAACTTTTGCAGGAACGTGCCTTAATTGCCGTCTGGGTGCGATAATTACTCTGAAGTGATGATAATATGAATTTATACATAATATCTCAAACTGTATGCATTACGGTAAATAAATGAAAAGGACAATTCATCACAGTATTTGTGGGTTAAAAGGGAATACAACGAAGTGGACTTTCCCGGTGAGGAAGTTGGGAAGACAAGGTGAAGACGCAATTGAAAGTTGGCATTATTTAATGTAAAAAATAGAATTCGGGGGGTTATGCCAGCTAAAACATGTTGACCCACTGTAGGCCGCGGGCTAAGCGTGGTGGGCTGCATTAGCCCACTTCCAACTAAGCCTTCATACTCTTTTTACAGCTGTGTTTTAGGCTTTTAAACCCCATCATCATGCTTTGAATTTACTCAGCTTAGTTGAAAACGTGAGATCTTTCATTTGACTGTGGTTCTAGTATTAATTCCCATGAGAAAAATACTTTCTTAGCACTTTACTGTTTCATGAGCTGTGCACTTCCGACAAGCCGGGTGAACAAATTATACATATGCCATTTGACCCACCTTACACATTGATTCCGGCCAATGCCCACTGTTAATCAACATTGACTGATCAACCGCCCGATGAAGGAAAACAACTTCTTTATGTCAATATTTTAATATTTATCAGTCAAATTCTGTTAGATTTGCAAGTAAACCTCTCATATTTACCAGTCAATTTTTAAATTCACAAATAAATATCTTAAATTTACTAGCAAGTTTGCTTGCTAATTATTTCTTCAAATTTTACGTATTGATTTACAATTCAACTCCTTATATTTATAAGTCATCCTCTTAAATTTATGCGTCCAATTTCAAAATTTACAACTTATAAGAATAAAGAATACTAAGATCCAATTATAAATTATTAAAAAAAGCTTAAAATATCGTAGATAGAAAAAGTGCACATAGCTTTCAGCATTCTACACTTAACTAGACCCAAAAAAAAAAAACAGAGAAATTAAAAGGAAAAGCAGGCTCATAATTAACCCATTTTCAAGCCCCTTTTCAGGCTTTAAAAACCTAATGTTTTTATTAACCTAATTTTCACACATTTTAATGCTTACATTAGTTTTTTAATAGCAAGAGGCATCAATACTATAATTTTAATCTTTTGGGATAAATTTGCATCTTAAAAAACTTTCAGATGCCTAAGATTTCTAAGTGAAAGCTGTTGAGACAAATTTATATTTTAATCCTATTTAAAAATACTATTTCTTCCAAAAAAGGAATTTTGGGGGGGGGGGAGTAATATACCTGAAGCATGTTAAGCGGACCCATTCAAAAGTATATTCTTGTAATATGTGTAAGCAAGGTAATTCAGTGCTTGTTTAGAATGGTGATTAGAGCGTTCAAAAGTACCTTTTTAATTGTGATTTGCGATATGCAAGATAACTACACGGGAGAAATTTTGTATCAACTTAGGTTCTGTTTGAATTAGCAGTAGAAAAAGTAATTTATTTTTTATTAGGTTTTGAAAAAGTTACATTAAGTAAAAGTTAAATTGGATAATATGATTTATATTTGAATTGTTTTTTTTATAAATAAGCATGACGTAAGTAGAAGTTGTTCAGATTATTATTAAATAAGTAAATTTAGCTTGTAAAATAGTAAAAAAAAGTATGACTTTTATTAAATAATAAAATATGAAAAAAATGTCAAGTGTACATAATATAATAATTTTCATTTATTAATAGAAAGAAGTTTTATTTAATGAATAAAATATATTTAAATTAGAAATTATAGTATTGTGAAACTTTTTAAATCAAATAATATTACATAATTAATTATATGATATACTGTGTACAATTTATATAAATATAAAATGAAAAATAATTTTAAAAAAATAAAAATATTATAAAAAAACTATGCTAAAAGGGCACATACTTGTGTGTGTGCGCGTGTGAGGGGACGGACTTGATGCGTGGTGCATCAGAGAGAAAAGGAGAAGCATGTGGAGACGAACTGAGGGAGAAGAGAGAGAATATGACACAATAATTTAAGCACAATAAGACAGGCGCCAAGAATAGCTTCTCAAAATTCGCAAGATTAAAAGCAACTTTTAGTTTATAAGTCTGGGTCAAAGTTAATCCAAACAGAGCACAAGCCTGTTTGGTGGGGCGTTTGAGCAGGAAGTAAGGAGGTTATAGATATGATAAGTAAATTTACAAATTTAGGAGTTATTAGCCCCACGTCGGATGGGTGTGTGAGTGTGTAGGTGTATAAAGTAAAACATTCGTGCTGTTTGGGTACCACCCGCATTAGGTGGTTTTCCCTTCAACCTCTGGTCCAAAAAAAGAAGCCAAGTGTGCGAGCTAGCCCAGGAAGAACCGAGAGTGGGTGCATGTAGTACGTGCTGGGGGGTCCCTTGTGGGTGTTCTCAAGCCCCACATCGGATGGGTGTGTGAGTATGTAGGTGTATAAAGTAGGACATTCGGGCTGTTTGGGTACCACCCGTGTTAGGTGGTTCTCTCTTCAGCCTCTGGTCCAAAAAAAAATTTAAGAGTTATTTGTAACAGCTTTTAGCTAATCTAACTGATAGGTTAAAAGCTACTTTTTTAAACATGATTGTAAAAGCATAAAAAACTTATTTATAACCTATATGAAAGCAGCTTTTTGAAATTAAAAGATATTTTTACTCTTATGTTTATATTATTCTTATGCTTCTTTCTCTGTATATTCCTTATGCTTTCCAATCAGTTTTTAGTTATTTATCTTTAATATTCTCTTAAGTAAAAATAATTTTTTATTTTTAATTTTATATTTACATAAATTGTGTAGAGTATATCATCCAATTAATTATGTGATATTATTTGGTTCAAAAATTTTCACATTACTATAATTTCTAATTTAAATATATTTTATACACTAAATATAACTTCTTCCTATTATAATAATTTAAAATTATTATATTTTGTATATTCATATTTTTACTCTTTTTTTTAATTTAATAACAGTCATATCTATTTAGTTATTTTTCCATGCTCAGATCGTGATACCAGAGAGGCGCTTATGTGAATTTATTTATGATGACCAACCCTAAAGAAGCACCGACAATTGTAAGTATCAAAGGTCAATTTAAATGTGATCCTTTATGAAGGCATTGTACTTTTTCTGTAGTTGTACCACATTTGGACACAAGAGTAGATACAGCGACTTCAGTTCCCAAATGGCAAATGCACTGCCCTGAAATAAATGACTCCGTGAGTCGGGAGTTAAGGTAAAGTAAAGACACTTGGTCTTGATTTGGTCAAAGTCAAAATGAATTCATAGTACTTCGCTGCTTCGGTCTTCCGGAGCTTGAAAATCCTGTGGTCCGCCCAATAAAAAGACACAAGCAAACGAATGGACGATGCGCCGCTTCCCAAAATAAGTTTGATGACGTGTTTGGTTTGGGGTCGTGCCTCCCACTTTCCTTTCCCTTCCTTTCCCTTTCCCTTTCCCTTTCCCTCCCCTTCTGGGATCATCATCAATGACGCGCGCGAACACAAACTCTACGCGCTCTCTCCCTTCTTTTGAATCTGTCAGACTCCTCATTTCTCAACGGGTCAAAGTTTAAGAATACCATATAGAATGTTCGTTTCAGTTCAAATTCAAACACGATTAAATTACTCATTTCAATTTCTTACATTTTAAACATTTTCCTCCTTTTACTCCGGAAAAATATATATAATAATATTTGATTAATGGCGTATATAATATTATTTGATTAAGAAATCACATAGAATATGTTAAGCTGGCAACACCTTTTTTTCAAAATGAAAACTAGTTACAGTGCTCATGGTATAATAAGCTTTACACTGTTTAGATATAACTAGAAAATTTTCCCTCATGAATGCATGGATCAATATATTTGATTAAATTTAAAATTCTAATAAATTGTATTATTTACTGTAGATCAAGAGTTACTTATTATAGAAGTGTGATTTTTTTGTGTTCATTCAAATGGAATTTGAATTAGAGATGCGGAATTTAGGAGGAATAGATAAAATTTCAAATTAATTATTTATTTCTCTATTTAAGCCTTCAATTGATATACTATTTAATTATGATGCTTCACATTTAATTCAATATATTTAAATCTCAACTAAGATATTATTCAAATTCAAAATAAATTATTAATTTTTCCATTTGAGTCTCCAATTGAAATTTCATTTATTTATAATGTTTCCCATTTAATTCAATTCAATATATTCAAATTGAATCAATATATTATTCAAATCTTATTAATTGAATATATTCATATCCAGTAATGCCATACCCCACTCATTTTCAAACAAATAAGGTGCTATAAGTTTTTAGAATATAGTTGATTTTAATAGTTCACATTTAAAATTTTTAATTGCTAGTTGTTAAATTAAAATATTATATTTTGAAAAATGGACAATTAAAAAATTAATTTTATTTTAGATTTGATAAACAAATTAAAATAATTTTTTTAAAATTAAAATTGAAAAAATAAATCTGAACTATCTACATCAAGATGGCCTACGTTTTGGTTCTTATCATTTTTATGATTACCGAAGCCACTTTTCTTTTAATAATAATAACAACCACTTTTTATCCTCAGTCAAAAGAATTAAATGTGAAAAAGGATTCTAATTTTTAATATGATTACCTTAAAATAAGTAAAAGCACTATATAAATCTCTGTCCAAAAAAACAATTAGAGACTACTATTCTGGAACAGATGAGTCCACTTGCACTTGGAAATAAGGGCACGTGATTAAAATTAATCCCCTTCAAAACCGTGTGCGAATTGCGTGGCCATATGTGCCCAGCTGGCATCTCCCAGCCACGTCACTCCCCAAACCCTATATAAACAAACTCCACCTTCGCTCTCACCTCCAAAACGCGCCAAACACCATATCCAGCTCCAAAACACTCACCAATCGGACTCTTACCTCGAATCGACTCAGACTCTTCAAAACATGTCTTTCTCCAATCGATCGAAGCTCACCGGAACTCCGATGGCGTCCACCTCCACTCATCCGCCGCCTAACTTCTTCTACAACGACCACGAACACTCCGTCATCGTTGAGGCACTCACCAATGTCGTCGTCGGTTCCACCGGCACTATCACGGCCACCACCTCCGGCGATGTCATCCAAGAAATTCGATTTCCTCCTACCTTTGAGTACTCCGGTGCAGTATCCGCCACCGCCTCCTCCCCAATCGGAATTGTTCCGACCATGAGCGTTGTCGAGACTTGCGGAGAATGCAAAATCGAAGGGTGCTTAGGTTGCAAATTTTTTCCCGAGGAGAAAAAGAAAAGTGGAGCGAAAAAGAAGGCGGCGACGTCGTCGTCGAAGAAGAAGAAGTACAGAGGAGTGCGACAGAGGCCCTGGGGAAAATGGGCAGCCGAGATCCGAGACCCGAGAAGGGCGACCCGGGTTTGGTTGGGGACGTTCAATACCGCAGAGGAAGCCGCACGCGCATACGATAATGCGGCCATTGAATTTCGCGGGCCGCGAGCGAAGCTCAATTTCCCGTTTCCCGATAACTCACTGAGTGATTCGCATTCCCAAACAGAGCAGCATTTGGAAGCAGAACGCTCAGAGTCCGTGTTGCGGCAAGCAGAGGAAGGAAATAGAAACTCAAATACTGGGAATTATTATGACGATGTTTGGACTATGGGAATTGGGAGTAGCAAGGAAAATGAATTCTTGGATGGACTTGGAGACCCTGAATTTCAACACTGGTTGAAAATGATGATGGATTTTGGAGGAGATTCCTCGGACTCTGCTACCATGAATAGCCAGAGTCCTCATAGTTGGTGATTTTTCTCCCAGAAAAATCCAAATAAAAAATTGTACAATTTGCTTAATCGGAGGAAGGAGAGGGATTTTGTCCCCTGTAATTACTTCCAGTAATTTTTTTTGGAAGAAGGGTGCAAATACATGTCTCTATAGTTTGAGTGAATATGCAAAAAAAAAAAAAAAAAGAGTTGAAATGTATAAAAGTCTGAGTGAAAATGTACTTGTAGAAAGTGTTTACCCTCGTAATATAGTTTCGGTATTTCTACTTCTTTTCAGTAAATTATCAATTTTTAATTTTGTTGAATAATTATGTTGTTTCCTGCCAACTACTACAACATTCAGCACAATCACGGAACATGGAAGGAGTATTAAACAATAGAATAATGCAGAAATTAAACATTAAAATGGTTAAAATGATTTATTCAAACTAGGGGTGTTCACGGGACGGATCGGGATCGGGACAGGCCCGTCCCGGTTCCGTCCCGATGAACAGTAACGGGACAGATTTTCTGTCCCGTGTCCCGGCCCGTCCCGGGGTTGTCCCGGTCCCGGTCGGGACGGGACGGATCCGGGACGGGACCGGGACGTCCCGAAATAATTTTTTTTAATTTTTTTTAATTTTTTTAAAAAATCTAATTTTTTTAATTATATTTTTTTGAGCTTAAATCTTATAAAAACATCTTTTTTATTTGTTTGGGCACTCTTAAACAAAAGCTCAAAATATTACATATAATAGTTATTAAAAACTCTAAACAAAAGCTTTTAACACAATAAAAACTTGCTAAAAATTCTAATCATCAATAATCTCAAATCATTAACAAATATAAAAGCTCTAAATAAATATATCCATAGTTCCATACAATAGTCTCAAATCTTAAAAAAATATGAAAAAAATGATATTATATAAAAAATTAAAAAAATTAATTTTTTTTTTTAAAAAAGGAACGGGACGGGACTGGGACGGGACGACCCCGTCCCGTGTCCCGTCCCGTCCCGGTTCCTTTTTGTCCCGTCCCGGTTTGTCCCGTCCCGAAAAATTTCGGGACGGATCCGTCCCGTCCCAATAAGACCGGGACCGGAACGGGCCGACCGGGACGGGCCGGCCTTGAACACCCCTAATTCAAACTAACTTTGTCAAAACTACGCAGATCAAGAAGTTTTGCTTGTGTTCAAACAATTTTCTGTTCCTTTCAAATCTGTCCTTTAAACAGGAGTATTTTAAAATGTTTTTTAAATATTATAAAATTACGAACCATGTATTATAAACATAGATAAATATTAAAAAATATATGCATTATATTTTGAGACTAAGGATTTAATGCTTGTTTGAAGCTACTTATCATAAACATGTTCATGTAAATTAAGATAAAACTTATACTATCACATACTTACTCACATAGTTCTATTTATAAGTCACTTCCAATATGTTTTATATAAACTAAGAAAAACTTTAAACTTTATCAAATTTTATTTAAAATTTGATAATTTTCTAACTTTATCCCTATTTGATATACATTATACCTCATATAAATAAAATCAACATAATAATAAATAAAGGGTGAAATTGTACATTTATACAAAAAAAATTTCTTAGTATGATCAAAAAATATCTTTTCTCCTTACCCTATAAACAAGAGCAGAGTAGTATTTTGTATATAATAAATTACAATTAAAAATTGCAATTTCAGTTGCCATTTCTGATAAGTCCTTAGTTATTCCCTATTTGTTTGCGATCATTCGAAAGTCCACCTAGATAATACTATTAAAAAGAACTACTTCCAAAATGAAATTAGCTGTCAGTGGGGTGTGGATGAAGAAACTTGTGCGGAATTGTTCAGCAGAAGTGAAGAACAGCGTGAAGTGAGTGTTTGGAAAGTGGCAAGAAGATTCCGCGGGACCAGGGATGACAGACGCATGGGCCCCACATAACCTCACCTGATGCAGTGATGCTACTGAGCTGAGAGCACTTTAGGTCCGTTCAGGTGAGAGCAGCACACAGTAATACCAATTCGCTTTGGCAGCTGGTAGGGCCGCGTAATCACCAAACTGCGCCACGTCACACGACAGCCTTTGCCACCTGGCATTATCACACGAGCCTTTCCTCCTCACCCAACTTTTTGGGTCACGTTTCAAATGTGTTCATTTCTTTGCTTCCCCTTTAAATTTTAATTTTGTCCCCATTTTGGGATAAGTTAAGGGAACATACACGCGAATCTCAAATGGAAGATGCGACCCATCAAGATTCCCTTCCCGAATAATTTTTCTTTTAAGAAAGTTGTTTATGTTTATAACATTACATATTCGTGCTATACTATGCAACTATTGATTAATTAAATTATCGTCAAAGTCAAAGACCTATTGGAGGAATTGAGATATGCTTTTTTTAATGCTTGTTTGTCATCGGGGCGTCACATGTTTTTAGTAATAGTGTACGTCATTCTCTCTCTCTGTTTTTTTTTTTTTACCAACGTCATTTTCTTGTCTATATATAGTAGTCATTTATTATCCAAAAAACTGCTACCTCCTGTTTTTAATACTACCTCCGATCTTAATTATAAGAACCAGTTGATTGATTTGAGAAAATTAAAAAAGTAAATTGAGTTAGTTATTTGTCTTAAATAGGTGTTGTCTTTTCTAAAACATCCTTACTAATTAAGTGTATTAACTAAAACTATAATTATTAGAAGGACTATCAGAAAAAATTGAGTAAATATGAGAGATAAAGTGGATTGGGATTTAATATTTAGGACCAAAATAAAAGTCAAATAAGATCTTATATTAAATACTGGAGGTAGTATAAGACTTCGTTTGAAATCATTATAATTCGTTCAAAAAACGCATTTACTTGGAAATCCATTAACATGGATTCAACTTCTATTATTGGTTGATATGTGACATTAGTTAATACTATCTCCCATCCTTGATATAAGACTTTGTTTGATTTTTTATATTAGTTCTAAATATAAGATTTCAATCCATTTTGTCTCTCATATTTATTTATTTATTTTCAAAATAGTCCTTCTAATAATGGTGGTTTAGGCCAACAAACTTGATTAATAAGGATATTTTAGGAAAGATAACCCCTATTTATTCCAAATGACTAATTTAACTTATTTTCTTAATTCATTCAAATTACTTAACTAGGTCTTATATTTAGAACAGGAGGTAGTACCTTCTTTCTCTTATATAAGAGTTAATTGAAGACTTTATTTTAATCTTAAAAATATGTATAAGTTTCTTTCCACTCATCAAATTTATATTCTCCTCCAAATTATCTTTATTAATTCCACATTCTAGGTGGAGTTTTCATAAATGCGCTAGTTTTTTTTCTAAATGATTAAATAGGATAGTTTGCAAAAAAAAATTGATACATATTTTCTATCAACTAATTTTATTAATAGCTTCAAGAGGGAGCATTGTTTTAGCAAAAATGCACTTTTTGTTAAAAAATTTGATACCCATCTAGTCTTTAATACAAGATCTAATGATTTTAATCTTAGATATAAGACTTATTTCTCATATTTATTATTTTTTCTTAAATTATCCCTAGTGATACATGATTAAGTAGGGGAAGGAAAGAGGATATTAAAAAAGATGATTTTGGTATTTAAAAAAAACATGTCATATTTCTGATACTTAACTAACTTCTTTAATATAAACAAATTAATTAAATATATCTTACATTAAAGACTCGAGGTGTATTAAATTTTAATTTGATCCCTTATTTTATAAAAAGGAAAATATATTTAATTAATTGAATATATTTATAACTGCATAGAAGCAGCATGCCCATGTTGATGAGGAGTATGATCAATCGAAGAGGCAGTCCTGCTTCACTCCTTTTGGGTGTCATGGAGCTCATCATGCTTAGGTTCAACAGATGAGAGAGACAAGTGATAGAGAGAGAGACACAAACTTGGGGTGGGGGGAGCACGCTGCAAGATCATCATCTACCATTACGAGTTAATGGCGTTTGCAACATTAAGGACAGAAGGACTTGTAAATTTAATAAAATCAACTACAAGGATTCAATAAAAAGAAATAAAATTATAAGAATTGAACCTAATTCAAAATCTGATCAAACTAGAAGGACCTAGAAATATATTTTTCTTTTATAAAGTATACTTTTAGTTCTGTAACTTTAAAATCATTTAGTTTCAAATAATCCTTTTTTTGGCAACTAATATTATTATTATTTTTTTCCAGCATCATCTTCCTTATCTAATACTTTTTCTCACATTATCTTAATTAATTTCACTTGTTTCTTTTTGCTCTTTATCCCCTCTATTTTTTTAATCAGCTCTATCTCCTCTACTTAATACTCCACCTGATCTTTAGCATCAACCTATCAGAGTTATATAACTAATATGTGAATATTGAATAAATTAGTTATCTATAATAAATATATATTGATTTTTCAAGGATATCTTTTCTAACCATTAATTATCCCTATGAAAACCCTTTTACTATAAGCAAGTAATAGGGAAGTTTTTTCAAAAAAAAATTATCCATTTAAAAAATAAAGTCACTTGAAATTTTATATTTTTTTATCAAAACAAAACTATTTTCTAATTTTTATAGTCAGCATTCGAGGTAGTACTCAGGATTTTATGAAAAGTGACACATTTTTTATACAATAATAATTTTAAAAAATCAATTGAATCAATTTTTTTTAATCATGATAAATTAGTTATTTTTTATGCCAACTTATAAATTAATTAATTAAATCTTATAGTTATAAGAAGGGGAGACAGTATATTGTATTAAAGACTCTATGTTGTATGTTAACCTTAAAATATCAACAGATATTGGCGAAACGACAAAAATATTATAAATTTAGATTTGATTGTAAGGAGGAGCATTCGGTTTTCATTGAAAACTGAAAACCAAATAAAATGAATTTTTAAAACCAAACCGAAACTTATCAATAGAAATTAACCGAATTGAATTAATCGAAATATTTTAGTTCGATTTTCGATCTTATATCGGTTTTGGTCTTTGAGATGATGGGTTATAAACTTATTTCACAAATTCTCCCACAATATATAGCAAAAAAAGATATAAAAGAAAGTTAAAAAGGGAAAAGATGGACAGAAAATAGCTTATTCAAACATCCACTATGGACAACCTCAGAGACGATGGCACCATAAGTTGAAGATGAAGGAGAAACAGTCGAACACAGGACAAGAATTGGAAAATGCACACGAACAAACCGGAAGAGTCACAAGACAGAGAAAGACGCAAACTGGTGGTAAGGCAAGGGACGACTCGAGTTGAAGACGGCGCTCGACTGCAAAGCAATGACGGACTGAATTGTTCCAATCCTTCTCTCACCTGTTAGGTGACATTCCTTGATTCTGCAGGAGGGAGTGGTGAATGGCGTCGCTGAAGTTGGATATTGGTGATGAAGAATGGAGGAAGACGATGACAATGATGGAAATAAGAGAGATGGAAGTCATGCGATCCTGCGATTGATGAGGAGCGAGGTTGCGGGCCATGGTTCTAGATTTGGACTAGGATAGCAGAGTTTGGATCGTTCTAATAAAACAGCCGGCCACATTTTTTTAAAATAATTCTGATAGGACTTAAAAAGAGACAAGACTAATGGAAGCGAAATTTAGATTGATCAGTGGAGCTTTTGAATCTCAACATCACAGACGTCGGTAAGCTTGGGGGCTCCGCAACTTTCTTTCCCTCCCTTGTCCGTCCTCCAACCCTTTGTTCTTTTTATTTACTATTATAAAAAAATCCAGATGGAGCTTAGGCGGGAGCAATTTCAAGGATGGTTTGCCATGTAGGGCCGAGTCATAATGATAAAGATAATAATATAAAAAAAATCAAAAGATGAGGGACTGAGTCATAAGCAAATCGAAAGTTTAGGAACTGAGTCATTTAGAATTATGGTTGAGAAATTAAGTTATAAGTGAATCAGAAGTTAAAGGACTAAAAGCTTAATTTTTTTTCAATATTTTAAAAAGTTTGAAAAGACAACTTAAATAAAGAAGGGTAAAATTGTCCACATAAAATATTTTTCCTCTCCTTCCCTCCTTAACCAAACAAAGTAACATTAACATTCCTCTTATTCCCTCACTTCTGATCAATCCAAACAAAATAATATTAAAATCTCTCCCCTCTCTTTACCTTCACTTCCCTCTATTAAAATTCATCCCCCTTTCTTTTTGTTGAGCCAAATAGACCCTAAAATATCAAGGTTGTCTTTAACTAAAAAAAAAAGAAAAGAAAATAAGGTTTTTTTTAATTGAAATACAAAATTAATGTGAAATTATATGATTCAGATCCTCCACATTTTATTGGAGTCATTTGACTTAATTGACATTTAGCATGTCTTTAAATCATGTTTAAATCTGACATTGTGTGTTTGACTCTTCATAAATATAATAAGTACGTGACTTCCTTCCACCAAATTTAAAATGATAAAAAATATATGAAAAAAAAGAAACTCAACATGTTGACAGACTAGTTGCTTAGAAGTATGGGAGAATTTCATTAAAATGGTTGAAATGATTTATTCAAACTAACTTTGTCAAAATTATGCAGACCAAGAAATTTGCTTGTGTTCAAACAATTTTCTGTTCATTTCAAATTTGTCCTTTAAACAGGAGTATTTTGAAATTTTTTTTAAAATACTATAAAATTATGAACCATGCATTATAAAAATAGATAAATATTTAAAAACACATATGCATTATATTCCAAGACTAAGGATTCAATGTTTGTTTGAAGTTGCTTATCAAAAGCATGTTCACGTAAATTAAAGGGATGTTTGGATAGAACCAAATCATGATTTTAAAAGTAATTTTACAGTATTTGAAGTAAATATATAGAAGATTTTGTCTCAATTTACAAAAAAATGATTTTTAAAAGCACTTTTTGGAAAATGCCAAATATCTCATAGGAGAAAACTTTTATCATATACTCCCTCCGTTCCTTATTATAAGAGACATTTGATGCTTATAGCATGTTCCTAAATATAAGAGACACTTAAAAATTGTCTCTACTTTTTTGTGTTGATTTCCTATTTTACCCATATTTATTGTCTCCAACTCACACTCTCTCTCCTTCCCACTTCTCTTTCTTTTAAGAATTTACTATTGTTCTCTTTCATACTCTCTCTCCTTATTAATGAGGGCATTTTTGGAAAAAAAATCATACTTTTTACACATTAATTGTTCTTAACTAATTTTAACTGTTTTTTTGATCAACGTAATTCGGTTATTCGTCTCTTATAATAAGGAACGGAGGGAGTACTTTTATCGTATGTTATAAATTACCATTAAAAATTGCGGTTTCAGTTACCATTTCTAGCAAGTTTTTAGTTATTCTCCAGTTGCTTGCGATCATATGAAAGTCCACCCGGATAATATTATTAAAAAGAACTACTTGCAACATGAAATTAGGTGTCAGTGGGATGTGGATGGATAGAACTTGTGCGGAGATTAGTGAGTAGAAGTGAAGAACAGCGTGGGACGAGGGGGTGACAGACACATGGGCCCCACATAATCTCACCTGATGAAGTGATGTTAGGGTGTGTTTGGATTAGTAATAGCAAAATTGACTTTTATTTCATTTGATTTTTACAAACATGAGTTGAGGTAAAAGTCAGTTGATTTATGTAACAACGGTTATCTCCAACATGTTGCTAACCTTTTTAAATCCAAAATTTGATAATACTAATCATGGCAGAAAAGAATCTTAGTGTAATTTTTGAAAAGGCAACCATAGTTATAAAAAGAAATTTGATTTGTCTGAAATATTAACCATAATAATAGTATTTCACAATAATTGGGTCTTGGACCTTGCGAAGTCCAGAATATCACATTTAACTCTAAGTTAATAACATGATATTTTTCGAATAAAATTCTTTTAAACCAACATTAATTAACTATTTTCAAAAGTTATTATGGATCAACAACCTATAAACACAAGTAAACTGCTAGAGACATCTAGCCTTCTACCAGCATATAATCTAGTGACAAATATAACTAAGACAATTAGTCTTAAATAAATCAGAGTATGCAAAAAGAGTTATATGTGACAATATTCAAATACCCATCACATGACAAAAAGGCAGCTCTACAAGATAAACTTGATAGCTAAGCCTCCGTCGCCTTCCCTAACGGACCAACCCTAAAGCTATTACCTGAAAATGTTAAACCATGAGGTGAGATAAAAGCCTTAGTAACCAACAATTCTACTCATCAGGCATACAAATAAGTGCTTCAGAGCTATCAAGCGGAACAGTTGCAAAAATCATAACATTCACAATTGTCACATAGTTATATATATATATATATATATATATCAAAATACAATATCTCACTCTCAATTTCTCTTTATTTTCTCACGCCTTATTTCCTCTACTTAAACCTTTGGGCTAGTACTAACCCATGTGACTGGTAGCTCAACATAATAAGCTTACTGATCAGATGATGTAAATAGGCCAAAATCCACAGAGCACAAGACTGGACCATGGTTTCCTCCTCTACTCCACTAGCGAGGTGTTAAATGCCCTACAGTACATGAAAGGGCCAAAAGATCAACCACTGTACATCTAGCGTCCTACCACCTTATTCTTCCTATAATATGTACAAAATTCACCCTTTATTCTCCCTGTAATATGTCTTCCATCAATCAATGTTTACCATCCCCTATTGTATTTATACTCATGAGATTTATAAGATAATTATTTACCAACAATATAATAACTTTCACATTTACCAAAATCAAGATTTCTAAATTTTAATATTCAACATCAATCCTCAAAACCATTTCTCAATAAATTCATGTCCTACATGACAACTTTATAAATTCATAAATTCATAATTGTTTTTCAATGACATGAAGTATCTCAAGGCAATTTCAACAGTAATATATTTCATTGCTCAAATCATAGCCCAATGGTATTTTAAGAATATCATGTAATTTGAAATCATCATAAGCATCATACAAGTATACATAACAAGTGGAAAGTGATTACCTTTCACTAACGCTATAAAAAGGATTACCACAAAGTCAACCTCATGCTCAAACTAATAATCCAATAATTAATCTACACAATTAATATAACCACATATTAATATAAACTTATATATATTAGCTAAGTTTCTAATTTAATTTAATTTAATTTTTATCCTAAATTCTCACAACTGTCCTAATTCAAAATTAAGTATTTTAGAACTAACTTATAAATTTTCTAACAAGCCAAAATATTCATTTACATCCTCTGAATTAGTTACTTTAATAAAAAAGAATTTTTCAAAATTTCCAAATATGAAATTATTATATTTTAAATTTTAAAAATTTCATTTCAAGTTTAAACCTCAAAACCAAACCATTAAAAATTCAATAGTACTTCAAATATTTATAAATAAATAATATAATTAAAATTTTAATAATAAAACTATCAATTTTTTTCCCTCACAAATAATAGAATTTTAGCTAAAATAATTATTTTAAAACCTCCAATCACCCAATAAATAAAATTAAACTGATTAAAATCTTAATAAAATATCAAACAACTCAAATAAATTATTTAACTTAATTTTTTATTGGTATAATATATAATATATCTGATAAATAATAGATTTTCCAACTAAAAATTAATTTTTAAATACTAAAATCAATAAATAGACAAATCTAAACCAATAGAAATGATATGCTATAATAGATCTACAATACTGTGGTTAACACTCATCAAAACTCAACACTTACTCCGTATCTAAATTTCAAAATTTTCTCTAATAACTATAGTATTACTGTTATTAGAAAGCTTAAAATATATAAAAAAATATTTATAAAGAAAACTTGATGAAAAGAAGTGATTTTATTTACCAAAATGATTTCTAAATATTTGCCTTATCCTTCAGAAAGCACGCATGCTCAGCTTGCTTTCTCTTTTTTTTCTCTTTGTCTCTCATGCTCTCTACTTTGTCTCATCCTCTCTTTCCTTCTTTTTAATCACCCCTTCTCTCGTTTATCTCTTGCAACCGTTTCCTCTCTCTCTTTTTAATTCCTTCTTGATTGCTTTCAACTCCCCAAATTTTCACTGTTGGCAAAAAGGTGGGTGGGGTTTCTTTTTTTTTTTAAAATAAAATATTGTTATTTTATAATAATAATAATAATAAAATATTAATATATTTTATATTATTATTATTTATTATTTATTAATTTAATTTTTTGTATAAATCTTAAAATAAAATTTAGGATATTACAATTTATGTTTAAATGGACTTTTATAAAAGTCAGTTTGATAAATTGAAACTCATTTGGATAAGTAATAATAAGTTCAGATATAAAATAGCCTGACTTATAAATTTATTTATAATCTAGTGATATATATAAATATTTTAGAGAGATCATATAACATATGATATAATTAAATAATTTATTCAGTTTTTATAATCTCTTTAAATTAGTTCATTATGTCTTATCTTAAGAACAAGAGACATTATATTACATGTACATAGTTTGATAAATTTAAGAAATATAATAAATAAAAATAATTAAATTGTTACCCAAAAAAAATCATATTATTAGATAAAGACGAGACCTCCTTTTTTTTTTTTTGCTACAGCATAAGTATCTTCCTATTGAAGGCAATCCTATTCGAGTTACTGTCGGCACTAAATGTGAGCACCTCTCTCAGTGAGGATTCGAACCGCTAGACCCAAGTCCTGTTAGTAAGACGGGAGCTACTTAAATACCTTTACCTGCATTTCACATTACTCCCAAGCACATTACCCCAATAAATCGGCAATCCAAACACACTGTTAGTGAGCTGAGAGCACTTTAGGTCCGTTCAGTGGGGAGCATCACACAGTACCCGCCAGTGCCAGTTCGCTTTGGTAGGGCCGCGTAGCCACCAAACTGCGCCACGTCACATGACAGCCCTTGCCACCTGGCATTATCACACGTGCCTTTCCTCCTCACCCAACTTTTTTGGTCACGTTTCAAATGTGCTCATTTCTTTGCTTCCCCTTTAAATTTTAATTTTGTCCCCATTTTGGGATAAGTTAAGGGAACATATACGCGAATCTCAAACGGAAGAGCGACCCATCAAGATTCCCTCCCGAATACTTTTTTTTAAAAAAAGATTTGTTTATGTTTATTACATTACATATTCGTGCTACATTATGCAACTGTTAATTAATTAAATTATCGTCAAAGTTAAAGTCAAGGGCCTAACGGGGGAACTGAGATATGCTTTTTTAAAAATACTCGTTCATCATCGGAGCGTCACATGTTTTTAGTAATGGTGTACGTCATTTTCCTTTTTCCCTTTTTTTTTAAATTGGGGCCAACGTCATTTTCTTGTGTGTGTATGCATGGTTGTTATGTATTGCATGAAAAGCTATTAGGTTAGGGGCTAAAGTTGATTCCGATGTTTCATACTTTATGAAACCGCTATAATTTGTTCAACAAACGCATTTACCTGGACAATCATTAACATGGATCCACCTTCTATTATTGGTTGATGCCTGGCATAAATTAATACTCCTCTATTATGCTTAATATACAACTTAATTGTTGAGTTGATTTTGATCTTAAATATAAAATATATTTATTAGTTTTTCTTAAATTATCCTTATTGATACTTCCTCGACCATAATCAAGTAGAACATGAAGGGATGATATTAAGAAAGATGATTATAGTATTTTAGAAAAAAAATAATATTTCTTATAATTAACTGATTTACCTGATTTCTTTAATATAATCAAATTAGTTAAATAAGTTTTATATTAAGGATTGGATGAGTACTTTCTTTCTCTTATATGAGAGTTAATTGAAGAGTTTATTTTAATCTTAAATATATATTTATATATATATATAAGATTTTTATCCACTTATCAAATCTATGATTCTCCTCCAAATTATCTTTATTAATTACATATTCTCGGTGGAGTTTTTATGCTTTCATAAATGCGCTAGCTTCTTTCTAAATGATTAAATAGGATATTTAAAAAAAACATATTTTTTACATACTAATTTTCTTAATAGCTCTAACATTTATTAGATGGAGCATTGTTTTAGCAAAAATGCACTTTTTGTTAAAATATTTTATACTCGTTAATATATTATCTAATTATTGAGCTGATCTTGATTTTAAATATAAAATTTATTTCTCATATTTATCTTTTTTTCCTAAATTACCACTATTGATACACAATCAAGTAGGAAAAGAAAAGAGGATATTAAGAAAGAAGATTATGGTGTTTTAAAAAACATGTCATATTTCTTATACTTAGCTAACCTGTCTAACTTTTTTAATATAATCAAATTAGCTGAATATGTCTTATATTAAAAATCGGAAGAATATGAGATTTCAATTTCATTCCTTATTTTATAAAGTATGCTTTCAATTCTCTAACTTTAAAACCATTTAGTTTCAATTGATCCTTTCTTTGGCAACTACTGTTATGTAATTTTTTTGCCAGCTTCACCTTCCTTATCTAATACTTTTTGTCACATTACCTTAATTAATTTCACTTGTTTCTTTTTCTCTCTTTATCTCCTCTATTTTTTTATCAGCTCTATCTCCTATATTTAATACTCCATCTGATATTTAATATCAGCTTGTTAGAGTTATATAACTAATATGTGAATACTGAATGAATTAGTCATCTATAATAAATGTGTATTGATTTTTTTAAAATATCCTTTCTAACCATTAATTTTCCTTATGGAAATCTCTCTACTGTATGCAAGTAATAGGGAATTTTTTCCAAAAAATTTATCCATTTAAAAAATAAAGTCCCTTGAGATTTTATATTTTTTATTGAAACAAAAATATTTTCTAATTTTTATTTTCTGTGAACGCAGTTTGTTTGTCGTTTCTAATAAATTCCTTTTTACTCAAAAAAAAAGAAGAAGGGGATTTTATGAAAAATGACACATTTTTTATACAATAATAAAAAATCAATTCAACTGATTTTTTTTAATCATGACAAATTACTTATTTTTTATGCCAACTTATAAAATAGTTAATCAAATCTTATATTTATGAGAAGGGAGGACAGTATATTGTATTAAATGCTCTATGTTTTATGTTAGCCTTAAAATATCAATAGGTATTGGTGAATGTAACGAACTGAGTTACACACTGTTTTCCAAAACGACAAAAATATTATTAATTCAGATGTGGTCGTAGGGATGAGTATTCAGTTTTCAGTAAAAAATGAAAAACCAAATTAAATGAGTTGTTAAAATGGAACCGAAACTGATCAATAGAAATTAACTGAATTGAATTAACCAAGATATTTTGGTTTGGTTTTTGATCTTAGATCGGTTTTGATCTTTTGAGATAATGGGTTGTAAACTTATTTCACAAACTGTCCCACAATATATATCTAAAAAAAAAGATATAAAAGAAAGTTAAAAAAGGAAAAACTAGACAAAAAAATAGCTTATCCAAACGGCCACAATGGACGACCTCAGAGACAATGGCAAGACAAGTTGAAGATGAAGGAGAAACAACCGAACATAGGACAAGAATTGGAAAATGCACACAGACAAACTGGAAGAGTGGCGAGGCAAAGAAAGACACAAACTGGTGGTCAGGCAATGGACGACTCGAGTTGAAGACGGTGCTCGGCGGCAAAGCAATGACGGACTGAATCGTTCCGATCCTTCTCTCACCTGTTAGGTGACATACCTTGATTCTGGAAGAAGGAGTGGTGAATGGCGTCAATGAAGTTGGATATTGGTGATGAAGAATGGAGGAAGACGATGACCACGACGGAGATAAGAGAGATGGAAGCCATGCGATACAGCGATTGATAATAAAACAGCTGACCACATTTTTTTAAACCATAATCCTGATATGTTGGACTTGGACTTAAAAATAGACAAGACTGTGGGGGCTTTTTTTTTTAATAATTTCGGTTTAAACTGAAATGTTTTTTATACTAACCAAAACCCAAAATTCCTTTAAATATAAATCAAAAACCAAATTAATCAAATCCCAAAAAAACCGAATTGAGTTCTGTTTAGTTCAGTTTTTGATTTTAGTACTAATTTGCACGCTCCTATTTGGTCGATCTTTTCCTCTAAGGTGAATGAAAGAATCGATTCAACAATTTATTAATTGAACGAATCATTGCTGATTTCCCAATAAGACTATATATTTTTTAATGGCAAGAACGTGTACGGAAAACTGAAGTTTGACTTTGACCCGAATCAGTTCATGAAGCCTCCGAGCACCACATCCAATGATTTAGTTACTTACGTAGGCTCTTGCGTCATTCACCGGGTCACGTGATCATGTGACGTGATGTGACGTGACTTCCTTGTCCTCCTCACGGATATTTTGAATTTGGATGAATGATATTATTGTGATTTTTAATATAGAATTTAATTATAGAGTTAATTTTAATTCTAAATATAAAATTTATTTTTGATATTTATTAATTTTATTCAAATCACTCTTATTGATACTCTCTCATTCATAGTCAAGTATGAGAGAAAGGAAAGATATAATAAAGATGATTAAGGTATTTTAGAAAAAACATATCATATTTATTATAGTTAACTAATTTACTTAACTTTTTTAATCTAATCAAATTAGTTAAATATGTCTTATATTAATAACTGGAGGAGTACTAAAATATCTATCAAGGTCCTCTTTCACGTTGAAATACAAAATTAATGTGAAATTATATAATTCAGAACCTCCATGTTTTGTTGGAGCCATTTGAGTTAATTGAGATTTAGCATCTTTTAAATCATGTTTGATTCTTCATGAGTATGATAAGTGCGTGAATTCTTTCCATCAAATTTAAAATGATAAAAAAAATATAAGGGGAAAGAAAAAGAAACTCAACATGTTGACAGACTAGGTGCTTAGAAATATACTACTTCATGAGTAGTTTTAATTTACCAAAAGTTCTTAATACTACTATAAGATTTAGATAACTACTTTACAAATACTAAAAAAATTAGTTAAGTTAGTTATTTGTTAAAAAAAAATTATTTTTTTTAAATATCATTGTTAATCATATATATGCACCAGGATGGAAACATTTTAACATATGTAATCATCTTATATTTAGGACCAATTTGAATCTCTAACTAACTCTTATATTTAATACTAGGGGGTAGTATGTATTTTGATGTATTTCAATTGTGAAGGGCTCCTTTCATCCTTCGAAATTAGTTAAATTTACTTCATACATAAAAGTTTAGAATCAAATCCTGATTCACTTGAAAAAATGAATGCTCCTAATACCCACATCAATGTGAGATGATTAATTTATTATATGTTTATAGAATCCCATCAACATTAATTGGAGTTAATGAGGGGTTAGTTTAAGTACCTACGCAAAGTATTTAAAAGAGTAAATTAATTGCATTTTTAAACAAGTTAAGATATTCAATCATAAGTTACTTCCTAAAAAAATTAAGGATTTTCAAATGTTTGATATTTTGGTGAAGTTCTATCGTTTTCCTTCTTTTCAATTCAAGCCTGTTGAGGTCCCCATCGCATAGGTATCAGGCCTCTCTACTGAACCTGGGCCTACGTGTTGGACATCCCTTGACCGCAAACTTCGAACAAGGCTTCGGCCCATTTCTGGGCCCAAATGGCATGCCAAATTGACTCTGATGACGTTAAGCTGCTAGAAAATAATACGATAAACAAAAATATAAAATCTGCAATTCGAATCACTTATTAATTATGTTCAATTGATATATCTTTAAAGCATAGAAATTAAATAGTGCGAAAAGCTTCATTTTATTTTAAGATAAATTATTTTCCACGAGCCGAACCACGATGCCAACTAAGCCGAAAGTGGAATAAGAGGGAGGGCCGTAGAGAATAATAGAATATCCTAAAGTATGGAGTGGGATAAAGTAGAGGGAGATAGCAAGCATCAAGCATGAGATGGATTCCCAACTCCCCCTTTCTCTATCTGTTTCTATTTTGTTCTCACCACTTTTTTCTTTAATGGACTCACATGACTTACGACTGAAGATAATTCATTCTCCAGACGAATAATGCATACTCTCCTCTTTTCCCCCCCTCTTGTTACAAGAAACTCTAGGTAAATTCAGTCCGTAGGATTCGTGATGATCATGGCATGTTTTCAGGCTCGGAAAATGATTATAGAGAATGGGTAAGGTCTTCACATTAATAGCGAAATTCGAACTTTGTGACTTCATAGTTTACAAGTCATTTCCTCACCAATTAAACTCATTCACAAGACATGACTATAATTCATTTCGGTCAGTTTTCTATTTATTCTCCTCTTTTTAACACCGCACCAGACCCTCACCCAAAGAAGAACAACAAAAGAAATCATAAGTAGAATTAGCCACTACTTACAAATATCCCATTTATTCATCACTATAATTCATTTTGATCAGTTTTCTGTTTACTCATTTCTTTTGTGTTTTTTTTTTTTGCCTACAATCTTATCCAACTTAATCGGCCCAAGTTGATTTTAACCCCCAAAGTAAGATGCAAATCTTGAATGTGGGCAATAAATAAGAAGATAAAGATAGAGATGGAAGGTGCTTGTGAAAATTGAAACATCTCGTACTGTGAAACAACCAGACAATACACGTTTTTTTGGCGTCTTCACACTTCTATTCATCTCCAAGAAAAAGTTGGAAAAAAAAAACGGAAAAAAATATCCATCACCAAACTGGAGTGCATATAAACAAACAAAACAGGCAAAACCTAAACCTCATACAGAAGAATGAACAGGTCAGCCTAAAGAAATTTGATAGTTACATGGAAAATATCAACTAAAAAAACAAAAACAAAAAACTACACAGATGAAACCAAAGGGGGGTTTGACCCACAAACAGAAAAAAAAGTAAAAGAAAAGAAACCAAAGGGGGGAATGATTGTGATAAAAGTTTCTGGAAAACCTATGTACCACGTCGCTTTCCAGACAGACTGATAGAGCTAACTTTCATGGGAGTTGCCACCACCAACGGAGCTTCTGGAGAATCACTAACAGCATAATTGTCGTGCATAAATCGCGATTCCACGATGGACTCGTCCTTCAGAACAATCTTATAACAGTAACAGCTCTTGAGCCCTTGCTGATTTCTGTAACATTCATGGGCACTGTTCTTCACCTGCTGAAAGTCCCATATCACACTAAACTTGCCTACTGTCGCAACAAGGTGGCGCTCCTGTTTGCCATTCTCAGTCACCTGAAAGAGAGAAACAATTACAAATGTGAGATGCTTGTAGCAGATGCACAAGATCAGAACAGTGAGAACAGTACTAAAAAGGCCCTTCCTCCACGGGGGGCTCATGCCAGCTTAGGCACGCAAGGGACAATAGGGATGTATTTCTGTTAGTAATTTCCATCAATCCATGAACGAGAACTTTTTGCTTGCCCTTATAATCTTTTCAGTATAGAAACATGATTACGGGACGGTAGTGTTTTTTCTAAACCTAATCTTATTGATCAAACTTTAGCTTTGTTTTTGTCAGCAGCATTTACGAGTTTTGCAGGGAAAACCTTATAGAGACAGGAAACAAAGGCTTCAAACATTAAACGATCTGAATGCATACTTGTAATTTGTGTCAGTTTGACCAAAACACGGATAACACTCATGGTCTCAGGCAGATATCCGAGTTTACCATATACCAAAATAAGTCAAAGTAATTATGCTAATATAACTAAAATGGCTGGAAAAACAATGTCCACAACAAAAGACATAGCATAGCATGAGTAAGTTACAAGTACGATATTATGTTGATCATAAAAATAATAATTAATCAATTTGATGCACAATGCAGGGGGCAAAGAAACAGTTCATCTAACAAAAACGGAATCAGTAACAAATTGGCAATTAAACGTGCTTTATGGCACCAAGGTAAAAGGTAAATAATTAGGTATATCAGCTAGGATTTTATTGGAACAGCTGCGTAATTTAACAATAAAGAAAATAGTACCTACCCATGAAAAATGGCCGCCATGAAACTTATTGTTTGTACCCGCCAAATGCGAATCAAGAGGAGTCAACTTCAACAGTCTCGGAGCTGGTATTTTGTTTCCCATTCGTCCAGTAAACCCAGTCTTTGTTTTCCCATCTTTATCAGTGAACAAAGTGCAAATTAGTACCAAATAAGTGTCAGTAGTTCCAAGAACCCACTTCCCATCATAAGTAACATCAACATGGGTGATTGGTGAGCCTAGCCCCGGAAAAGCAGTCTTTGCTTGCCGCATTGATGTCTTTGAATACAGACGTATTTTTCCATCAAGAGACCCTACAACAATCGAACCATCTCCAGTGGTTGCAAAGCATTGAAAATTTGTTCCCCTGGAGAATTGATGCCCCTGATTCCAATGCAACACTGGAGAATTAGCCGTTGCAATACTTTGGACCATTCCTTTCCTGTCACGCATATCCCATTGACAAAGCCTATTATCATCTAAGCCCAAAAAGGTCGACTCAGAGGGATCCAACTGCGATCCCTTAGTATCATTTGTAATATCTCTCATGGTAATATCAGCTCCATCCTTCTCAAACTTCCATTCAGTGACAACCTTACCAGTCTCAATATCAAGCTGGTGAAGACCTGAGGCTTGTGGTTTCCCTTCCTTCACTGGACTCATAAGCATCATATTAGTTTCTGCCCTCATTAATAAGGCCTTCTTTGCTGCTGATTGCCCTGAACTTGAACTTCCCAGCAACTTACCACCATCAAATTTCACAGAAACACCCTTCCCATGAATTCCATGGTTAAAATTTCGGTAAACCTGAACGCCCATATCGTTCACTAAGAAACTATTATCAAGAGCACCCAACGTCAAGCTCTGCACTCCTCCATTAGCAGCCTCCTCAAACTCCTCCATCAAGTCCTCGGTTTCCCTAACAGGCGTTGCCGGCTCAGGGCTCTTCCCGAACCCATCATCTGCATCCTCCCACACCGAATCATCAGCCGCCTCAGGTTTCACCCACCCTAAAAATTCCTTCCCATAAATCTTTATCTTGTTATCTTCCGAGGCCTCAAGCCCATACACATTCTCAAACAAACAATTCTGAAATTCTGTCACAAACTTCCGGTAGGCTTCGTCTGTGGGGAATTTCAACGCCCACACGCCGCTGGACACGAAGTCAACCCGACGCTGATCGCCAAACATCTTCAATTGCATTTCCGAAGAAACCCTAACTCGAACCTTGGAACCCACCTTCAGCACCCACCATGATTCTCCCTTACCATATGATCCCCCTTCTTCATCATCGTCATCATCCTCGGGGTTATCACTAGAGGCTTTGACAAAAGCGTAGGATGTGCGTTTATCGGAAATGATCCACTTAGCATTGGGAGTGTTACCTCCGATGTGAAGGTAAAGCTTGACAGCGTTTTTCAAATTAGGGGTTTGCAATGACGATTGGTACTTCAGCTTCAGCGCTTTGAGCTTCGCGTCGACTTCATGAAGCTGATCCAATGATGCTCCGGATTTGGCTCCGGAGGAAGTTTTAGAATCGTCATGGTCTTCTTCGCTTTGTTGCTGCTCATCGTCTTCCTCTTCGTAATCAGAGTCCGAGACATCGAGGCCCTCGCGGCTCTGAGAGGTTCCCATGGATGACGAATTTGGGAGAGAAGGAAATTGAAATAACGATGGGATACTGATGAAAACTATGAGCCAAAATTTTGAAATTCGTAATCTTTGAGGGGTTGCGATGAATAAAAAGTTGGATAACGTCCCTGGCGGTTTGTTAGGAGGCTCTCCGCGTCGCGTCCATGAAACGCACTTTTCCTTACCGGCGAAGCATTGGGATAAAGCATAAATAATAAATATTAAATTATTAATTAAAGGGTGTCCCACCAAAATTTCAAGAGTTAAGATTTGCCCACTCTTCAGTTTAACAGGCATTTGGCTTTCGTCCGGATTGAAAATTTTTGCACCACTTTTAAGAGTTGATAGGCATAAATTAACACCATACTTAAAGTTTAAAATGTCCATATTTAATTTAACTATACATTGCATTTACAGAGATTCCAAGTGAACATCATCTATTCTCATCAGATAACTCTAGCACAGAGGGAGAAGAAAGTTTATTACTCTTCAATCCTTAATATAAGACTCAATTCTTGAGTGGTTTTTGTCCAAAATATAAAACGCATTTATTATATTTATCATTTTTTCTAAATTATCCCTATAGATACTCTCTCAACTATAATCAGATAGAAGAGGGGAAGGGGTATTAAGAAAAATGATTATGGTGTTTTAGGAAAAATGTGTCACTTTTCTTATAATTAACTAACTTACCTAACTTTCTTAATCTCATCAAATTAGTTAAATAGGTCTTATATTAAGGACGGAGGAGTATTTGTTTATTTTATTACTATAATATGCAAATGACAAAAGCGCAAACAGTTGGAAAAGAAAAAGCTTCTTCTTCCTTCTTTTTTCGAGACGGGCCAATATAGAACTTGTTTAGAATAGCTTATAAATAGCTTTTTAAACGTGATTTACAGAATACGAGGTAAATATGTGAGAAGATTTTTATCTCAACTTGCGTGAAAGTGCTTATAAGCACTTTTGCAACGTTAATCCAAATAAGTCCATATTCCCTTGCTTTTTTGGGATTTGTGACAATGTAAAAGTTTTAGCTCAATTGATTTTAATTTAGGGTTTCTTTAGATATAATGATATATTTTTTTTGATGAAACATCAGGGTATCCACTGGCGAACTCAGTGACTAATCCCTTCGCTGGCTTGTAGGTACCTCGATGGGTGGGACAGCTGGCCCGGAGTTTTTAAAGCTTTTCCATGCCCAAGGCGAGGATCGAACCCTCGACACTTGGTTAAGGGAGAGATATAATGATATTAAGTGATTATAAAAACATTTATATAAGTCGAGATAAATTTTAATTAGTTTGTCAAACATAATGATATTGATAAACATATTTATCAAGTGATATTGCTTATTGCTAAATACTCTATATAATTATATATGAGCAATATTCTTTCGGTTGATTCTAATAATATAAGCAATATCTTTTGTTTAAAATTTTAAATTGCCTTTTTCATTTTTATGCTAATCATCTACATTTATGATATATTTATTGTTTTTAACTAATTTTAACTAATATTTTAATTTAATATACAAGACTTGCTTTTTGTTTTATTTTTAATTTGCTTTTTTCATTTTTACACTCATTAATTACAATCATCAACGTTTATGATACATTTATTGTTTTCAATTAATTTTAACTAATATTTTAATCTACAACCCTTACTTATTTGTTTCTTATAATAGAAGCCATTCTTATAATGCTCATTCTTTATATTCGCACACACAAAAATTTACAATTAGATTAAAATGAATTGAACTAATTGCATCAATTCAATTTTTTTATATATAAGAAATTTAATTTAATCTTATTGATAAAATACTACATTCCGTTCTTAATAGAAGATCTAGTTGACTAATTTGAGAAAATTAAGAAAATTAGTTATTTGTAGTAAATAGAAATTGTATCTCTTAAAATACCCTTATTAATCATGTGTGCTTGCATTATCCATTTATAGTAACTCTTTAACATATGCAATTATTATAGAAATTACTTGAGGCAAAATATATAAATATTGGAAACAAAATAAATTTGAGTGTTATATTTAAGATCAAATTAAAAGTTAAAGATAGTACTTAAATTTCTGATATTGGATGTAGTTGTTGACTTGTCCTTGACAGCCTACGAGGTTCTCAGCCAGAGGCCGACGTCGTTATTAGAGAAACGGATGGTTGACATAGTCAAGCCACGAACGGTTCTATTCTAAATTTCAGCATGGCCGAGGACGTGTCGATCGCCTCTGAAATCAGAATCAGCACAGGCCATGTCGTACACCTCGTTTCTTTTCTGCTCCCTTCCCACATCGCATGCAGCTTTCAGGTTGGACGGTGGGTTATGACGTCATGGGCCCCTCCGTCTTCCTCCTATGGCTCCTCCTCCTCCTTATCCTCCCCCATTTTGCCTTTCCCTCTGATCCTCAAGGTACATTGTCCATATACTTCATTTCCTCAAACTCCATTATCACCAGCCAGTTCAGCCAATTCTCCGCCACATAGATTAATGGGTCTACATGGTTCCCCCTCCCCCCACCCAACAATGTCCTCATCTTTAGATGCATTAAAGTTAAGAGTTTTCCTCTCCTGATTTCGCCTAAAATTGGTTTCCCCTTCACTGGTCTCAAGCCTGTCACGTAAAATTTCTGTAGTTCGTTGACATTGTTAGATTTTAGAACCGCGCTGATTTTGTTAATGCCAAATTTTATCTGTTAATTTACTTGGGCCGCGAGTGCAAGTTTGTTGTTAAAATGACTAACTTTGAGATATCATTTTAACTCCTTAAAATTGTTCAATGTAAAAGGAAAACACGTTTTGAACATTATAATTTTTCATCATCTTAACTTTTATATCAAGCAAACTATAGGTCACCGTGTTGGCTGCCCAATGTAGTCTTTTGAAGGATTGGACAGGCAACAATTAAAGAAAGAAGGGTATAACTTGGGTCCTTTATTCATGGTCACAGGGTATTTGTTAAATTGCGGAGGCTCGGAAAATGTGACGGTGGGAAGTCTCAATTACATATCTGATCAGGACTTCATCAAAGTGGGCAAGACCACTCCTATAAAGTCAGAAAACTTGGTTCCCATATTGTCCACAGCACGTTACTTTCCTAACACAAAGGCAAGAAAATACTGTTATTCTATACCTGTCAACCCCCAAGGCAAGTACCTTGTGAAAACCATATTCTACTATGGAAGTTTTGATGGAGGGAAGGAGCCTCCTGTGTTTGATCAAATTGTTGGAGGGACCAAATGGAGCATCATAAACACAACAGAGGATTTTGCCAAAGGCCTTAGTTCCTACTTCGAGGTCGTAGTGATGGCCTTTGGGAAGAGGTTGAGTGTGTGCTTGGCGAGGAATAACCAGACTGGTAGTTCCAGCCCTTTCATTTCAGCATTGGAGGTGCAGCCCTTAGATGCTTCGGTGTATAATCCCACTAACTTCACCAACTATGCCCTTGTCACTGTTGCAAGGCATAATTTTGGAGAAAAAGAAGAAATCATTAGGTAAGCTAAAATTTGCTCGTAATCCTCTAATCTTGTAGGGTTTTCACTAGTTAAAATCCTATTTCCCCTACTTGACAAATATATGCATTTTAAATTGTCATCCACAGTTGTGTTCTTTCATTTTATTTCATTATTTATTAAAACGCTTTCAATGTCTCCTTTCGATCCCATCTTCAACTATGAATCATGTTAAATAAAAAACTGACACGACCCATATTAGATCAGTTCTAGTCAGAAATTTTAGTTTCATGAATTTCGAAGTTTTGTGTCTTTAAAATTCACCTACACTCATGAATTTTTGGAAATTTGAATTTCTATTGAGGGCTTCTTATATCATGTGGACTGAGTGCTGGGCATAAGCTAACAAGTGTGGGTCAACGTTAAGATACATTCAATGTTAGTTAATGAATGGAGATGGGATGGGAAGATAACATTGAAAAGACTTCCATGAATAAGAGATTAATTAAGCTGAAAGAACATAGAAGGCTAAATTAGAAATGGGGTTGTATTAGGTAAATTTTCTTGGTGTTTTCTATTAGATTCTTTAATCAAACCATAAGACCCAAAAAATTTTTAAAGAATCAATCATCATGTAATGCACAACTTTTTTGGAAGGAAAAAAAAAACAAAATGGCATATTTTAATAGGGAAAACATCTAAAAACTGTTCCTAAAATTTTGTTCATTAAATATATGCCTATACACCTGTATATTTGTCATGGACTTAGACATTTACAAAACTTTTGCTTTAGTGATGCAGAATCATATGCAAATAAAATGCTGGATTTTTTATTTGGTCATGTATGGATGATATAAATTGAAATGTGGATAAAAAAACAGAGATTCCTATGGTTAAGATGTGTGTATATGTGAAACCAGCTATCCTGACGACAAATTCAACCGGATGTGGCAACCATTTCTGGACCAGAACCCTTTTGTACTGAGCCATTCGAATGTAACTTCATCTGATTTCTGGAATCTCCCGCCAGTGAATGTATTCATATCTGGAATTACAACTAGCCGAGGGAAGGTGCTTGAACTTCAATGGCCGCTTGCGTCCCTTCCGAGCACCAACTACTACATAGCCCTATATTTTCAGGATAACAGGTCACCAAGCGCTTACAGCTGGAGGATATTTGATGTTGCCATTAACAACCAAACTTTTTTCTCCAAACTTAATGTCACAGCCAGCGGTCTTACAGTTTATGCTTCGAAGTGGCCACTCTCTGGGCAAACCAAAATCACTTTGGCCCCTAGAGAAGGGAGCCCCGTTGGACCTGTAATCAATGCTGGAGAAATCTTACAGCTTCTTCCTCTGGGGGGCCATACTATTCATAGAGATGGTATCTTGTAGATCTCTCTGTACTTCTTTGCAATTTTTTGATTGAATTTTAGAATCATAATGAAGACACTCCATTTACATGATCTGATTTGGTTGTTATGACGTACTGTTTATAGTGACTGCGATGGAAGAATTGGCAAGAAGTTTTGACAATCCACCTCCTGATTGGAGCGGGGATCCTTGCCTACCTAAAGAAAATTCATGGACTGGAGTTCGATGTTCTGAAGAATTCATTTGTCAGGTCATCTCAGTGTAAGTTCGAGTGGTAACTAATTATTGGATTCAATTATTTGAAGTTCTGAGTTTCATTTCAATTTTTTTAGGACTCATTTAACTCGTGTCAATATGCAGATGATATTGAAGTGGCGTAGTATATGCATGATTCTTACTAATAAAACTTATAAAATGGCTAAAAAGTAGACAATAGAGTGAAAATCACTCTAGGTGTGTGACATGTGGTAACAAATGGGATGAATAAGCAAATCATGCATGCTTATGATGCAAGTACGGCACTGGATGGCCGGCACCAACAGAATTGAATGATATTCTTGCGAAAGTCTAATAAAAGGGTTTATGTAAATTATTGCGTTTTAAAACTATAACAACCCTGGCGACTAACAGTTCTCCAGGACCAAATTAAAACTTGAATAAAAACTAAAGACTAGTCGAGTAATTTAACCGAACTTCTCCTATGCTCCTAATGTGTAATGGTGGATTCAGGCTTTTTTTAATTTTGGTTTTGGCATGAAGGAACTTGACGGACGTTGGGCTGTCTGGGTCACTTTCTCCAAGCATTGGCCATCTAACTGGGCTCATAAACCTGTAAGGAATCTATTCCTTTTAATTTAAAAATGGCAAGTAATTTATTTCTCTTGGTTACAACTCAATCATGATACTGTTATTGAAATTTTTGGCCCCAGTTGGCTGCCTGGAAACAAACTCTCAGGAGAAATCCCGACATGTCTAAGCTGAAGGAGCTGCAATCTTTGTATGTAGACCAAGATGTTTTTATCTTCAATCCTTACTTGGCAAATCTTTGGTAAAAGTCTTGAGTATTCACAACCTGATTCATTGGAGAAAACATGACACAGGGACAACTTGATAACAAAAACAATTTTACAGAAGCTTTACCCTTTATTTTACTCCTCTGAGCTTTCTTAATATAGCTGCTGTGACCTGATGTTAACTTTTCCGCCTCTTTTCTTTCTTTCTTTGTTTTTATTTGGTCATTGTTCCAATGAAAGGCATTTGGAGAACAACCAGTTTAATGGGCCAATTCCTTCGTCACTTGGGAAGCTACCAAACCTGCGCGAAATGTAAGATGTTTGCCATTGCAGGGACACTGAACTAATCGATGTTATTCTCTTCTTTCTCAGGTCTTCAGCTCACTACTGAATAAGCTTTCTGCTTTGGTATGACAGATATCTCCAGAATAACAAACTAGATGGCAAAGTTCCTCCGGAGTTGCAAAACCAGAGTAGCGTGAAAGTATAACCAAGTACAGCACCTCTTCATAATCTGATAGTTGTTTTCTTCTTCTGCCTTTCAACTACGCGACACCTACTGGTATGCTTGGAAGATTTTAGAAATTATCTCCAAAGAAAAGAAAGAACTTAACCATTACTTCTGCCTCCTTCCATCCTCTTTATTATTGTTCTTTTTTGGTGAATTTCTTACTTCTCTTCCACGAAACTTTGCTTTCTGACAAGGCCTTTGGTATTTTTAGGGAGGCTCCTGGAAATCACATGTCAGAATCAGCTTTATGTCGCTGCAAAGATGATGATAGAGGAGTAATCACAAATTTCTTTGGCAATTTAGTATGTGATCAGGGAGCCTTTTAGGCCTTCAGTGCATACAAATCATTTCTGCTTTGGCATTAAGTGGTGTACGGGCTTCATAATGTAAATAAAAAACTAGCTTCACTAAACACTCTATCAGCAAAAGGAGCATTATTACGCTAGGTGATTCATTCTGCTTTATTTACCTGACGGTAAAAATGAGCAAGGGTTGCTTATGTTTACCTTGCCATACGCATGTAATTGCCACTGAATGTGGTTGAGGGCATGTATAATTGATTATTCCAATTGTTCTCATTGTGACTCCCTTGTTCATTTCTAAGAAAATTACGGCTGAGCATATCAATATTCACGTAGAATACAGGAATACATAATACATATATGCATAATTGTTTTTATATAAGAAAAATCAACAAATCAACTTAAAAACAAACAGCAGTATGCATAAATAAACTGTTCGTATCCAGAAATTACAATCTTAGTTATTTCTTCTTGAATATATATAAAAACAGATCTCTGGATAAAAAGAAACACTGGAATGATATTTTACGACAAATCATGTTTTCCCAACTTAAAACTAGAAAAGTTATAATTTCTTTCACTGTTTTATACTTCTTCCGGTACTTAATATAAGAGCTAGTTCACTAATTTGAGTAGATTAAGAAAACTAGTTAAATCAATTATTTGTAATAAATTGGTATTATTTTTTCTAAAATATCCTTGATAATCAAATGTATTGGTTAGAACTACTATTATTATAAGAATTACCTTAAAAAAAGATAGATAAATATGAGAGACAAAGTGAATTGATGTCTTATATTTAGGACCAAAATACAAGTCAAACAAACTCTTATACTACCTCTGGTCCTTAATATAAGACCCTGTTTGACTTTTATTTTGGTTCTAAATATAAGACTCCAATCCACTTTGTCTCTCATTTATGCATTTTTTTTCCAAGATAGTCATTCTAATAATTATAGTTCTAGCTAATATAGTTGATTAGTAAGGATATTTTAGAAAACATAACACCTATTTATTACAAATAACTAACTTAACTTCTTTCCTTAATCTCGTTAAATTAGTCAACTGGGTCTTATAATTAGGACCGGAGGTAGTATTAAGGATGGGGGTAGTTTGTAAGTATATACACACACATTTATGGGCCCGTACCGTACCACTTCTGTATTGATACGCATCCGTATCAGATACGATGGCATTTGTGACATATATCTCTGCATATTACTTGCAGAAAGATACGATGGGATGTTGACCTAGTGGAGCACGTGGACAAGGGATAACCACCATCACTGGTGCTGACAAATACTTCTCCTTTATTCGCTTTATCCCACCTCAGGAATTTATACTTCTTTAATTCAACTTGAAGACTCGTTCTCATTTTCTGCCACTGTCATTAAAAATATCAGTAAAACATTCTTCTAGATCAAGTCATCACCCTCAGAATGCAAATGGGACATTCCTTCCTCCCCTGAAAGGCAATTACAGGGCTTAATTAATACACCCCTGGCTTTTTAAAAAAAGAATGTATTCTTTTACCTGCCACCCTCCCTGTCCTGCTTTTTTCTCTTTCAGCATCTTCAGTTTCGTGGTCATCTGTTTTTTATCAGGGAATAACGGATAGCCTAGGATTTCTCAGATTCCTCATCTACGAAAGAACAATGAACAATGAACAATCGTTGTTTAATGTCGGCCATTTCATTTGTTATATAAGAGGCAGCATTCTATGAACCTAATAATAATCAACCATAGCAGAAGTATGTACGTAGCAGAAGAAGAAGAACAAGATCATGTCGACCACAAGCTTCCTTGATTTCCAATACAGCCTCTCAAAGAGGAAGTACCTGAGGAAGCCATCTCGGATGTTCTCCATGAAAGACCGAGTCAACTCGGGGTTGCAGAAGCCCTTGTTCCAGCCGAACGCGGAGGAGATGAAGAAAGTGTTCGACAAGTTTGACAGCAACAAGGACGGGAAGATCTCTCAGGATGAGTACAAAGCCACGCTGAGAGCACTGGGGATGGGGAATATGATCCACGAAGTGCCGTCGATCTTCGGGGTGGCGGATCTGGACGGTGACGGATTCATAAACTTCAGGGAGTTCATGGAGGCGCAGAAGAAAGGAGGAGGGATAAGGACGATGGATATACAGAGCGCATTTAGGACGTTTGACAGGAATGGAGATGGGAAGATAAGTGCGCAGGAGATTCATGAAATGTTAAGGAGGCTGGGAGAGAGTTGCAGTCTGGAAGATTGCAGGAAAATGGTGAGAGCGGTGGATAGAGATGGAGATGGCATGGTTGATATGGACGAGTTCACTGCTATGATGACTCAGTCTCTCAGAACTGCCTGATTCCCGATCAAGAGAAGGGTGAGTTCTATATCAAACAAACGCATGTACTAGTAGATTACTCTTGTTTTAGATGCTGTACGTAAATGTCATGTTATGTAACTTAAGTAGATCTCTCTGTACTTCTTATGTCCTATAATGATATTATAAACTGAGAGCAGTGTATACTAGACTCTTAGATCCAGTTTCGTACAAAGTATTAAAAATAAAGAACACGGAGTGGATTAGAATTGAAAAACTTTGTTAAAAGAATATTTAACATGAGAGATTTTTTGTTACATGGAATCAGACAAACTCATGTATATGGGATTGGAGAATACCATAGTGAGATGTGATATTCTCCAATCCCACCTCAGTAGATTTGTCTAATCTCATGCAATAAGTAATTACTCATGCTAAATAGTTTTTTTAATTACAATCTTAATTCTTATCATTCATTTTTAATGCATCGTATTAAACGTAACCTTAATGGTACACTCACGAATTGAAAAATTTTAATGATACTTTCTAAGCTGCAGAGAAAAGATTCATTAAAACATGTTTTTTAATGATTGAGAAGAGGATTAAGGATGATTTTCATTTTGGAAGTATTGGTGAAGTTGTTGTGAATATTAGTTTTTTCCCCCTCTAACGGGGTCTCCAAGGTATTAAAGAAAGAGTCATTTTATCACCATTATTATTAAAAACAAAGGAAAAAGCACACTCTTTTCTAAAGCGAAATTGAGTCAAAAAAACAAGGGAAAATTCCAGAAAAGGTCTCTCGAATATATGAAATCTCAGATTGGGTCCTAGAATTTCCAAAATGACAGAAAGGGTCAGTGACCCAATCTGTCATTTGTGAAATTAAGACCAATTGACAATTTTGCCTCTGACTAAGTGAGTAGTTATTCTCTACACAAATCTAGGTAACGCTTACAATGTTCTAGTGATTACAAGATTAGTTGTAGTTAATAATTACAAGATTAGTTGTAGTTAATAATAAGGTGCCTGACTATGAAAAAGTGAGTAGTTATTCTCTATACGAATCTAGGTAATACTTACATTGTTCTAGTGATTACAAAATTAGTTGTAGTTAATAATAAGACACCTGAATATGAAAAAACGAATAGTTATTCGCTACATGAATCTAGGTAATGTTTAAACCCTTATAGTGATTTCTTAAATCATTGTAGTGAATGAATACAAATGAGGACAAAATTGTCAATTCCTCTTGATTTGCCAAATGACAGATTGGGTCACTGACCCTTTCTGTCATTTTAGAAATTCCAGGACCTAATCTGGGATTTTATATATTCAAGGGACCTTTTCTGGAATTTTCCCAAAAAACAATTTCGATACCTATAATTCTTTTCTGTGAATATTTTTAGAACCGAAAAGGCCTTTAACCCTTTAAATAATCTAAACAATATTCCCTTCGGTCTTTAATATAAGAATTAATTAGAGATTGAATTTAGTCTTAAATATAATATTACAATTCAATTTATTTCTTATCTTTTCTTAAAATATTCTTATTGGCTGTGAGAGATTTTCACTAAAAGCTAATTCCAGTCATCCCATGGAACCAGTTTCAACGTTCATGACTTTAATGCGTATTATAAGCTCATTAGATTTATATAATCCATATCTTATTTGGATGGTCCAGATTTGATTTTTTTATTTTTATTTGTTCAAAATAGTTATCTTAATATGTATAGAATCTAAAATAAAAATAATCTCTTAACTATAATTCTTTCAAAAAAATTAGTTTTTCTCTTTAAAAATAATTAATTAAATATTTTAAATCCGAACCATTCAAATCAGACATAGATGGTTCAGATCTAATGAGTTTAAAGTGTTCATCAAAATGATGAGTACTGAAACTGATTCCGTCATCCAATATATATAATTGAATATGATAGATCAGGAAGATCAAAAGATATTTATGATAAATAACTAACTTAATTAATTTTTTTAATATTTTTAAATTAGTTATGTAACTCTTATATTAAAGAGCAGAAGCAGTAGTACAATATAACGGTTTTTTTCTTTTCTTTTTCTCCCGTTCCTCTTCTTCCTACATAGAAACACTACCTTTAAGAATCTGAAAAAGGAAAAGTTAGAACTCTGTGCATGTGGGCTGGATTATAATACTGATATCAATATGATTGGCCCAGACAACGTAAACTGAATCCAGAAGTCTCCTGGGTGGCCCAACAAAAACTTCAGAATTCTCTTCAAGTGAAAGAAGGAAAACTGTTTTTTGTTACCCAAAAGGCAAAAAGAAAGAGAACGTTTTTATACTGGAAAAAAGACGTGAGAAATTTGGTAAAAATTCCCTATTTAAAATTTTAATTGAGGATCAACATATCTTCTATATGTATGACATATATTGTGCTGTATGCAAATGATTTCTGTATTGACTTGCATATCATTGATAATATATTGCGCTTAGCAGGAGATGCGTTACACTTACGGATCATAATTACATTCGCTTAAATTTAAATATTTTTAGCTAATTAAATTTTTAAACAGAGAATTTTAACCAAATTTCACCCAAAACAACGTTTTGGGGTTATTTAAGGAATTTGATTTGATTTAAAATATTTGACTCTCAAACTTATAATTTTTTTTCAAACAATATATAAATGTTAATAAACCTTCTTGAATATCATGGTTTCCCATATGAATGATTAAAAATAATTATTTTAAGAAAACAAATACAAATTTTGTAAAAATAATTAATCTAATTGTTTTTCTAAGTTTTATAAATTAATTATCTAATTAACCACAGAGTACGACACAAGTTTTTTTTCGTCAATTGAAAAGATAAAAACACATGAACTGAGACAAGTTTATTGTACTTTTTTTTTTTTTTTTACGGGATGAGATTTTTTTGAAACCAAATTTGAGGGGAAGAGATGGGATCAATTTGCCCCCGTTACATGAAGCCGCAGGAGGATTTACGCGCGTAATTAACATTCTTTTTGTCTTACCTTTTTCTTGCCTGAATCCTTTTGTCTTATCTAACTCATTCGTAACAGGCCCTTTTTTTTTTGTTCTTTTGAAAGTCCTCGAATTGTGTAAAAGATAATTAAATAATAACAATCCATTTAAAAAAAATCTTCACTACATATAAATTTGGGTAATTCAAAATATTAAGCAATAAAGATAATATTTTAAATGTTTTTCATTTGGT
Source organism: Neltuma alba (assembly GCF_004799145.2). Classification (NCBI taxonomy): domain Eukaryota; kingdom Viridiplantae; phylum Streptophyta; class Magnoliopsida; order Fabales; family Fabaceae; genus Neltuma; species Neltuma alba. The sequence goes on from NW_021637376.1 coordinate 80,854, forward strand.
TATTGATTCATATAATTCATACTAACAATTGTATACGTAAGACTTACAATATTTCTTGCTATTAAATTACATTAAAAACAAAGTTTATACGGTAGTGGGTAGGGCTTCATATGAACAGGGCTGGGCCCCTGTTGTAGCCCACTTCCCAGCTCTGTCCATAAAAGCTATAACCATTTTTGTTGAGCAGGGTGAGCTTTGTTGCCCAAAAAGTGATGCCATGCTCATATCATAATGGGAAAAAAATTCATCCATACCTAAAATTACATTTCATGATTCTGTATGTTGACACGTTGAAATCATCCAGAAATAATCTAAATCAAGTCTTAACAAATATTCAATTAAATAACATCCATAATCAAATTAAAACAAGACAACTCTCAATATTGTGATTGAGGCCTTGAAATTTAAACGGTTTGCATCGATCTCACGATTTTGAAAAAAAGATGGAACATCTGAAAAAAAAATATGAAAAAAATGATTGTAAATTTAATATATTAGCAAGTAAACAATAAAAAAAAGAAATGTACTTTTAAATTTTAAAGGATGCACCGATACAACTTACCAACTTAGTCAATCATGCTTATAAAATGACCATTCAATCACCAATATCAATTAAATTCTCTCCTCCAGGTGTAGTAGCATCCAGGGAAAAAAAATCAAAGAACAATTACATACCAAATTATGAAATAAGACACGGATGAGTTATTAGGGTTTTGGGGGGGGAGATTATTAGCGAGTTGAAGGACATTTTTTGTCTCATCAAAATTATTAAATTTGCAAAGCTTGTTAAGAAATCCAGATATTGATTATCCAGGTCGTAGCTAGTTTTGGGCACAAATTAATGCTTCTGTCATTTTAGGGGACAAAAAACTCTAATAATGATCAACCACACATCTTTTAGTGCTAAATGCAGACTTAGAAACAACTGTAAAAACTGGCATAGCCAATACGTCTCATGCCATGTGAGAAAGAATTTTATATTTTTCTGAATTAGCTTTCCATCATAACAGGTGATCGAACTGACTGAGGTGTGACAAAATTAAGAGGGAGATCGAGACTCTGAGAGGAAGGCTGAGGGTGAGCGGCTAGATTGAGAATTAAATTTAAAGAATTAAAAATATAAAAATTGAAAATATAAATATACTTTTATAATATAATATATTATTATATTATTATACTCCTCCGGTCCTTATTATAAGACCCAATTTGACTTTTTATTTGGTCCTAATTATAAGACCCAATCCATTTTCTCTCTTATATTTTTGCATTTTTTTCCAAGATAATCCTTCTAATAATGATAGTTTTAGCCAATATACTTAATTAACAAGGATATTTTAGGAATAACAACACTTATTTATTATAAATAACCAACTTAACTTACTTCTTTAATCTCCTCAAATAAGTCAATTGGGTCTTATAATTAGGACCGGAGGAGTATCATATATTACTTTAATATATAACTAAAAATATCTCGGGCAGGGCCAAACGGGCCGGGCAGGATTCCTTACTTGTAACCTAGCCTTGGCCGTGATCAACCCTTTCCAAAAGTGCCCTTTTTTTTTTGGGTTTCAATTTTTCAGGGGTGGCGGGGCTTTTTTTGGGGGGCTCAAACGGGCGCACCGACCAACGAGCATTGTGAACACCCCTAGTAGTAAGGATTGCCTTGCTTCATTTTTACTCTAATTAAGGAGGTGTGTATTGCATGTATATTGATTTGGTTGTTACACGCACATATATAATGTACGCACAACAATTTTCATTATATTTTTTATGCTTAAATTTTTTTGAGTACATAGGTTTGATGAAAATATCGTGAGCGGGTAGGAGAGATGAATGGGGGAAAATAAAGGGATTGAAAAAGGGGGAGTTTATAATAATAGATAGGAATGACTGTATGGCCTTTCTAATAGGGACGTTGAAGAACCGGCGTCTAGATTTGAAAAAGATGATTCTCAATTATCCACCTCGTCATTACAAAGTCCATACTCTGTTATTTGAAAAATTTGGAGATGGATTCTAATTATGCACCACTCTTGGTTAATTTTCTTTCTGGCTAAGATATCAAAACAAGATATTGTCATATTGTTTTTTTTTAAAATTATCAAATTCTTTATCATTATTTAAAATTGTGCTAAAAACCTAAGGGTGCACGTGGACAGAGCTAGGTAGGACAACACTCCTACTCGAAGTATGAGTGGGCTGTATTTTGCAGCTCGCTGCCCGACTCTGCCATAGAAGCCATAACTATTTTGGGCTGGACATGAGCAGGTTTTGCTATCCAAATGGTGATGACTTGCCGATATCACATGTAAAAAATTTTTGTCCATACCTAAAAATTACATTTCATAATTTTACATTTTCACACATTAAAATTATCCAGAAATAATTCAAAACAAGCCTTAGAAAATATCCAAATAAATAATATTATGTAATCTATTTAGAACAAAACAACTCTCAAGATTGTAATTAAAGCCTTGAAATTCAAACGGTCTGCATTAATCTCCAAAAAGTTGAGAAAAGAATAAAATATCTGAAAAAATTGAAGAGGGGTTGAATCATATTGGGATATTCCATTGAGGATTGGGGATAGTGATGTAATAGAAGCTTGATTATTCATTCAAGTGGCAAAAATTAAATGTTACCTAAATAATTGCAAAAGGATACTAAAACAAAAACAATGAGCTAACAGAAATAATGTAGACCATATAAAAATAAGGGTGAAAATAATTGTAAAAAGAAAAATAAGAAATCTCAAAATCTTATAATAATTTAATATAACCACTTTTAATATGTACACGCTTATTATGCGATACAATGCAGTTAGCAGTCCACACAACTAAACGACTTCTTTCTATCATATGACTTGTTCATAAAAAATTAATACAAAATAGCTAAATACAAATTAAATAAAAATAAAACATGTAATTCAGATAATTAAACCCCAATTTTCTTTCCCAGCTCTTACCCCAAACTTGTTTTCTATCCTATATAAATATTTAAAATTATTGATTTATACAAATATGTAATGTATGAATTTCATTCTCTAACAAAGAAAGTTGTTAATGACATCGAGGAGAGGATTGACTTATAAATAGCTAACATTATGACAGCAACACACAATAAGATATACCCAATAAAGCTTATGAAGAACAAGTTAAAAGCAAGATACTATTGCTTTTTTAGAAGAATTAGATCCCCTAAAATGGAAAAGTAACATACATGCGACAATAATAAATTAAATTGCAAAGAGGAGGGAGATAACTTTTTCTTTTAGGTAAAGAAATGTAATATATTAATATTATTTCATAAATTATATTATTTTATATATATATAATCCGGGTAGGGCAGCATGCCCTACCCGATGCCCAGCCTAGCCCAGGCCATCTCATGAAATGCCCCGCTTAAAGATGCCCATTCTTTTTCAGGCTAAGCTAGGTAATTTTTCTTCGGGTTCAGACGGACTCAGCGGGCATTTGGGCTTCATACACACCCTTGTAAAAACCTATGTTAGCTCCATATCTTTTGGTTTGTTTCTCTTCTTAACCACCATTTCTTCATACTTCTTCCTCTTTTTGAGCTCCATATTCTTTGGCTTTTTTAATCATCTTTTCGATTTCTTCTTTCTAGCAAAAGAAAGAAAAGCCCGTTAGGAAACATTGACAAAAGGAATGTTTGCCTAACCCTAGAAATGCTTTTCAGTAGCATTTTTTTGTAAATCGAGACAGATTCCTCCACATATTTACTTCGATACTGTAAAAATACTTCTAAAATCATGGTTTTGTTATTACCCAAACACCCTTAAAATTAAAATTACATAATAATAAAATAAAAGAGAGAAACCTTCTTATGAGGTTTGGAGATCAATTGGTATTAGCACTCTAATACTAATTGACACATGACAAGGAAAGAGAAAATTACTTAATTATAATATAGGATTAATATAATATTTGATCTTTCAAATTTGTTCTAATTTTAGTTTTAGTCTCTTAAGTTTAAAATCTATGGTTTTGGTAAGATGATTTAAGATTTTGTTAAATTAAATGTTATAAATGAAAAGAAACCTGAGAATTAAAATTTATACTAACCCATTATTATATATAGTAGTTGATATTTTTAGGAGTTTGTTTAAAACAATAAAAAACGAGAAATTCTTTTTTAACCTAAAATTATTGCTACTTTACGGTGTTGAATGGTACAAATGTTTAAAATATTGAATGTTATTAAAAAATATTTTAAAATGTCATATGTTGATATTAGGTGCTATTGTGGGATGTTGATGTTGCTTTATAAAAAAATTGTGTTTAGCATCAACATTTCATATTATAGTTCTAAGGAAACTCAAGAAACAAAGGAAAGAAGTTGCATCCATATGGATAAAGATTTTTCATTTCAATTCACAGAAAGATAATTTAATCCTTTATAATAAATATTTATTAATATAGGTCTTTTACACAATTTCAAATAATAATAAAATAAAAAATTTGATAATTTGATGAAGAAAATAAAATCATTTCTCGTCTTGCTATCTTACTCATTAGAAAAGAAATTAATTGAGAGCCGTGCATAATTAAAAGTCATATCAAAACTCTTCAAATATCCGAGGCTGGACTTGTAATGACAAAGTAAATAATTTGAGTGATAAAATTAATATTATAAATATTTTTGATTTGGTTATTAATTCATATAATTCATACTAATAATTGTATAACGAAGTTTAGGACATGGCAATTGGCTTTGCCTCGCTTTATTACCCCAAAAAAATGATATTTATGTAAAGAAATTATGAAGCAAAGGAAGAAATTAAAAACAAATTAATAAATTAACAAACGAAGCCAGCTCTTCTTGCCGTTTGCCAATTGAGAGCCATCCGTGTCAGGTCTCGTCTCGCTCCCTGCTGACATTTCTATCTACCATGGCGATCTCCCCGCACCTTTGCAGTCTCTCCGGTACTCGCACCGACTGCTCCTTGCCGTTACCGGGGAACTTCTCTAGGACGGGTTCTTTGTGGTGCTGGAAGCCTATCTCCGTTAGATGCTCTGTCGATTCTTCATCTTCTTCCACCGACGTGGACTCCGATTTCGATGCCAAGGTTTTCCGGAAGAATCTAACCAGGAGTAAGAACTATAATCGGAAAGGGTTTGGGCACAAGGAAGCGACCCTTGAACTTATGAATCGCGAATACACAAGTAGGTTCACTTCGCAGTTGCCTGGGGAAAAAGAGTTTGTTTTCATTTGCAGAGCTAATTGCCTTTTAGAATTTTGTAACTATATCCTCTGTATCGTTCCTATTTTACTGGACGCCCCCATAGGGACTCAGAATTTTGTAATTCAGTTGCTCTCGTGAGGTTATTTTCTTCTATTTCATGAGAAATTTGAAATCGAGATGCAAACGTGTGGTGATCTGCGCTTCATGTGGCACGGGAGTGTGCTGTCGCTCTAGACAATTACTTATGCTTACTCAGCTCTAGCTTTAATAAAATATTTCACCCGTGTTGGTTCCTTGATGCATGCAGCGTTGAATTCTTTGTGATGTCTCGTTCTCTTGTAAGTTTGAGTGTGTTGTGTTGGGATTTCAGGTGACATCATTAAAACCTTGAAGGAAAATGGATATGAGTATACATGGGGTAACGTCACAGTGGCGCTGGCCGAAGCTTTTGGCTTCTGCTGGGGAGTGGAACGGGCTGTTCAAATTGCTTACGAGGCTAGAAAACAGTTTCCTACTGAGACAATCTGGCTCACCAACGAAATCATCCACAACCCAACTGTTAATAAGGTCTAACATATTTTATTACTATCAATATTCTTTATTTATTTATTTTTTTGCCTCGGTTCGTGGTAATGGCCATGTATGAGCAATTAGTAACAGGCTGCAATAATCATTTCTTAGCTATGTTGTAAATGTGTGGGGAATTCGGCAATTGATTTATCTGGAAGCTTAGAGATAGATTTTCTAATTGAAATGTATGATCCTGTTTTGAGGGGCTGTACAATTAAATCGATTTTTTGGTTTGGATAGTTCTGTGAACGTAGCCGTTCAGTTAATGAGGTTGTTAAGTTGTCTCATTTTGGCAACTGATTTCTTTACATGCTATGCTTTCACGTATTAGGCTATTTTCATTTGCCAATTCTAGTCAGTTACATGATTACCGAACCTCAATTATTAATGCAGCGATTAGAAGAGATGAAAGTGCAGAATATTCCTGTGAATGAAGGAAATAAACAATTTGATGTTGTCAACAAGGGTGATGTTGTGGTTTTGCCTGCTTTTGGAGCGGCAGTGGATGAGATGTTGACTTTGAGTGAGAAAAATGTGCAAATTGTTGATACAACTTGCCCATGGGTTGTAAAGGTATTCATTTACAGAGGTGGATATCTGTTTCACTGCGTTGTCTGTAAATTGAATTCATATAGCATTTACTTTTCATCCCATATACTCACATGATTTCTTCAATATATTGCTTGAAGGTCTGGAATTCTGTTGAAAAGCACAAGAAAGGAGAGTACACATCAGTCATACACGGTAAATATGCTCATGAGGAAACAATAGCAACTGCATCATTTGCTGGAAAGTATATCATTGTGAAGAATATGGCTGAGGTTTGTCCTATGTTGCAGCTATTATATACATTTCCTTGTGGGTGAAATTGTGATTATCTTAAGTTGAGGAAAGTTTCGTTCTCTTATGACCCTATAAATTCTGCATTAATTTTTTTTCCTTCTTTTGTTACTTGCATTCTTGTTAACTTGATACAGGCTGAATATGTTTGTGACTATATTCTTGGTGGTGGATTTAATGGATCCAGCTCAACTAAAGATGCATTTTTAGAGGTAAATTTTTCTTTCACAAGATATATGTTGATTTTGACATTAATTCTCTGGTTTTCATTGTGATCATTATTGGCATTTTTTTGGGGCAGAAATTTAAATTTGCTGTTTCTGAGGGGTTTGACCCAGACGTTGATTTGATTAAAGTGGGCATTGCGAACCAGACAACAATGCTCAAGGGAGAGACTGAAGAGATTGGTTCGTTACTATTGCACAATCTCAATTCATCTTTTTGGAGAAAAGAATTATGATTTGATATTTATAGATCTGCTCGTTTTACAGGCAAACTATTAGAAAGGACTATGATGCGCAAATATGGTGTGGAAAACGTCAACGAACACTTCTTAAGCTTCAACACCATTTGTGATGCTACTCAGGTAGTTTCTCATTTGCAGTCATAGATATTCCTACTTATTTTAATTTATTTGCAAATATTTTAAGTTCTTCTTTTCCCCTTTTAATGGTGTTTTTTTAAAATTTTATTTTTCTTATTTAAGCTTTGTGGAATCTTAAGCTCCCCTGCTTTGCTTCCTCTTCATCCTTTCCCTTCTCTAATAAAATACTTTGTGTCTCTAGTCTAATCACCAGACAACAGGTAAACTAAAATCTTTTATCCATTTTCAGGAGAGACAAGATGCTATGTACGAGCTGGTGGAGAAAGATTTGGATCTTATGCTAGTAGTTGGTGGGTGGAACTCAAGCAACACATCACACCTGCAAGAAATAGCTGAGGAACGTGGGATTCCTTCTTACTGGATTGACAGTGAGCAAAGAATTGGTCCAGGAAACAGAATAGCATACAAATTGATGGTGAGCATAAGCATAATGATATCTACATCTGGTCAAGTTTTATTAGCTCTCTTTTCTATCAATTGATATCCTTTTTGGCTCTATCAGCATGGTGAGCTCGTGGAGAAAGAAAACTTTCTCCCAGAGGGTCCAATAACAATTGGCATAACTTCTGGTGCATCCACACCTGACAAGGTAATTTCTGTTGCCCGAATGATGATATAAAACTGGCCTTTTGTCGGACAAAAATAAAATAAGAAATAGAGGGTAAAAAGAAGTAATTTTGAATTTGAGAATGAATCTCATTTTCCTGCTGTTAAAATGTGAAATAAAAAGAATCAATTTTGTTAAGTAATGATCAGGAAATTGTGATAGATTTTCTGCGGAGAAGCCAAACGGGGCAGTCAAAGCTTGCATTCTTATTCTTGTCGTAAGATTCTCTGATATGTGTTTACGCGGTGGAAAAGCTAAATAGTTGTGCTTGTAATTGGTTTACAAACAGGTGGTTGAAGACGTGCTCATCAAGGTGTTTGACTTGAAACGTGAAGAAGCATTGCTGGTCGCATAAAGGAATTTATGCCGTAGATCATCAGTGTTTGAAGCGAACAGGGAATAACTTAGTCCAGTGTTTAGAACTACTTAATGTCAGGAGGCGAATGTTAAATATGGGGCTTTTCAAAGTTGTCGGGTGTTGGAGGACAAGTGCGTGGGATGTTGTATTTTTGTAAATCTTGGCCATGTGAAATGAAATCATTTATAATCAATGAGATTATCCCCCTTTTGGAAATGGAAAGGTTAACAAGTAATAACATAACACAAGGTGGGGTGAAGGGAAATATCTGATCGAAGCACCTAGGATTATTGAAATACTTATGAAAATTACCCCTTGAACCTGCATATAAAAGTTTTAGAAATTTATTGAATGTTGAGGCAGAAAATAAATTATGATTTTAAAAGTGATTTTGGAAAAGAGTTGTCTCAACATATATATAGAAGTATTTTTTTTATAAGTGTTTTTGAGGCATACTAAACAATATTAAAATACGTGTATATTAATATAACACGTCATATAAAGTTAAGTTATGATAAACTTTAGGTTCATCTTCGATTTTCCAACTAAATCTTGTTATGTGAATTTTTGGTAATAATAAAAATTACATATGACAATATTTGCATGAAGGATTGGATCAAATGAGTATAGATAAATGAATTTAAGTTTAATTATAAGAAACAATAGTTAACATTTACTTATTATTTATTTTTAGATAAATAAACTAAAACCAGAGTGGTACCCGTTTCAAATGGCATCTAATTTTATTTTATTTTCCACCAGATGATAATCATTCCCTTGGTGTATCCTAAGTTGGAGAACTTAAGATAATGAGTAGCCTTACTAACCTGCTATTTTAATTATCTTTCTTAGATCTTATATAATTACATTTTATTTTTTCACTTTGTTAAAATTATTTTTTTATTAGATATCTGAATATACAGAGCTACCTAAAAATGCATTGTTAGTGTCTATATATATTTATGTTTTTATTGCATACTAATAAAATAAAATAATAAATGTTTTATGAAATTTAACGAGATATGTGCATCTAGTATGTTTATACATATTATGCTTTTCATTGCACACAAATAAAACTAAAAAACTAGATCTTTTATAAAATTTAAGAAGAATATGTATTAGGATAGGGATAATTAATATGCAAATCTTTATAGTTTTAACTGATTTTTAATCAGAACCTTATAATTTTTTTTTTTTACCAGATCCTTATAATTTTACATGTTTTTAATAAGGTCCTTATAATTTTTTTTATCAGGCCCTTATTGTTTTACCTTATTTTTAATTAGGTCCTTGTAGTTTTTATTCTTTTGTCTATAAATAATAATATTCTATAAATAATAACTTATTATAATAATATGCTGTTAATATTCTTTTAAATTTTTAGTTAAACATATATATTATTTATTTTTCAATTCTAATTTTTATAGCTATAAAATTCAAATTATAAGAATACAATTTTCTAAAATTAGAATATAATTATAATTGATTTATAGTTAAGTATAATTGATTATCATGATTATTTATTAATTGCTAAATAATTATATTAATTATTAATTAAAAATAAAATTAAGTTTGCAGAATAAAGTTAATAAATAATTTTTTTAAAACTTCAAAGGACCTAATTAAAAAATAAGTAAAACCATGAGGACCTGATAAAAAAAATAAAAATACCTAATTAAAAACACGTGAAAATAAAAAAATCTGATAAAAAGAAAAAATTTTTATAAGGACTTGATTAAGAATCAGATAAACTATAAGACTTAGAGATTGATTATCCCTATAATTAATTAGAGTTTGTGATGCTCTTCTTGTTCAGTCTTCTTTTATCATCATAATTTAAAAAAAAAAAAAAAAGAGCGCTAGGGAAAGACCAATGAAGGGAAAGAAGGTTGCAGAGGTGCTTCCAGATTTTCTGGAATGAGGTAGAATTTAGAACAAAACTTTCCCTTTCATAGAAAAAAAGAATTTAGGAGGATTTAAGAATTTAGGAGATTAAATCCTGATTACATTACCGCAGGCCAAAATTGGATTTTGAGGAGCAAACAAGAATCAGTCTATCCCTTTTTGTTTTGGGAGTAGAGCTGCCAAATAATGAATCAAAGCAAATAACTATAACTAGAAAAAACCCTGTGTGGATCTATTTGAGAATAGCCGTTGTTTCGTTACTTTTTTATATGAATGAATTACCCATATGATATTTCTTTCTTTGCTACAACTAATTTTACTTGGATTGTGACCACTAGAATTAGTATATTACAAAGTAACATTTGTGAATGTGGGTTATTTGTTGGATCTGCTGGGGTCTATTATTTGCCATCTTTTCATTTTGGCTCTTTGAAGGTGAGAGATATTCAAAGATTAAAATAAATAATTTTCTCATGATGTAATTTGATATGCAATTAAACACAACTGAACTCCACCAAATACCTAATGACAATGAGATTAACAATAACCATTCATATGTTTGATGATAAAGAGACGATTTTAGTGGCTGAAGTCATGGCTTTGAGAGATGTTACTCCCACCTCTACTATTAATTAGTTTTATATATTACTTCCAATTCTAATTATAAAAGCTAGTTGACTAATTTGAGAAGATTAAGAAAAGAAGTTAAGTTACTTATTTGTAATAAATATGTATTGTTTTTCCTAAAACATCTTTGCTAATCAAGTGTATTGGTTAGAACTATCATTGTTAAAAGGACTATCTTAAAAAAAAAAGTATAAATATGAAAGAAAAGTGGATTGAGATCTTATATTTAAGATCAAAATAAAAGTCAAACAAGATCTTATATTAAGAATCCAAAGTAGTAAATTATATTGTTTCTTTCTAATCTGGCATTTTCGAATCAGAGGCTGTTAGATCATCATTATATCGGGTTGAAAATGCTATGAAGTAATTAAATAAGATTTGGAAAATCCCTAAAATATCTGAATAACCCTAGCAATAGGAACCTATAGCAAACGAACAAAGTCATGTTTCATTTTGGTTTTTCTTGCATGGTCAAAATTATCATAAAGAAAGAGAGAAAGTTAAATAGATATTGTGTTCTCTAAAATACCTCTATTAATTATGTGTATAGACATTACTTCTTCATAAAAACTTGTTAATATATATAATCACCATTGAAATTATTTAAGGATAAAATAGATAAATAAATATTAAAGACAAAATATATTGTGATCTTATATTTTTAGGACCAAATTGAATCTTCTATTAAGTCTTACGTTAATGAGTGGAGGTAGTATTAGGAAGATGAGAATTAAGAAAAAAAATTTGTTATTAGTTGAAAAAAAATCCTTAATTGTAATCAAATCTAAATCTAATTAAAAAAAGGAGAATTATAATGAGGTTCAAAAAAAATAATTATCAATAAGTTTTAATAACAAGTGAGAAATTATCATTTACTACTCTGAAAGTGTCATTGTCAGTAAAACTTTTTTTTAATTATATTTCTTATTTAAGATTTCATAACCATTCTCCCTAATTAAAATCCGAGATCTAATATATAAATATATATATATATATATATGTAGTTTGCATTGTTCTTCTTAATGTTAGTAAATAATTGATTACATATTATTTTATAAATTTGATAAATTAATTTAAAAAAATAAATATAACATATAAGTCGAATTAAAATCTTACCCTTTTAACCTAAACTCAATTCCAAAGTAGATTTTATATTTAGAATTAAATAGAAAAAAAAGACAGCTTGGAAATGATGTTTGCTTCAACTAAAAAATGTTTTTTAGTAATATTTTTTTTTGTAAACCTTTGCATCGTGAAATGAAATCATTTATAATCAATGAAAAATTAATCTTTTAGTCCTTTAATTTTTAATTCACTTTTAACTCTGTATCTCAATTATCTGCAATTCTCCATCTAGTTTGGGGCTGGGTATATGTTTGGTCTTCTAAATTTGTTCAAATTTAAGTTTAGTCATTCAAATTTGTAAAATCTATTTTTAGTTTGTTAAACTTGACGCTATTAGTCTCATTTAATTAAAAAAATGTTAACTCAGCAATTTTTTTTCCAGCGTTAACTCAGTAAATTTAGATAATCCCCACTTATTTCTTTCAATTTATTTTCAAACATATATAAATATAAAAAATATATTTTTAAATATATATATTATTTTATTTTTTCAATTGATTATTTGATATTAAGATATATGAATATGAAGATATTTTTCTTTTAGATATAATTTTACTTCAAAATATTTTTATTGTAAATGATGATATGAGATATAATAAATTAGGATATAAGAATATTATTGTTAGTGTGATTTTACTAATTTTTTTTTTCTTCCTATTTTTTCTCATTCCTCCAAACAAGTGATAACATATCTTTTAATCTTCCCCGATCTTTTTGTATCACTTTTATATGCGCAAATCACCCTTAAAATACATATATGTATATGTATGTGTATATATAGTGCATACCATTATCTTCCTTCACACAACTCGCCGTTCTCTCCCGTTGCCCACCCGTGGTCGTATCATCTTCATCTGGAGAAGGGAGGTAAGGTTTTACAAATAAACTGAATGTTTATGGATAGATATATAGAATTAGAATTGGTCAAGTTGGCATTTTTGATTAGATATCTACCATTTCCAATTTCTTGTGTTTTTCCCAACTTTTATCACGATCCAATATACAGATTCATTATAGCAGTAGTTGGCTGATCCAAAACTGATATGAAATCCTGCTTTTCGGTTATTTGATTCTAAACTCATAATAATAAATGCCCTTTCCAACTCTGGCATTGGCGGGGACTGTAAGTTCAATCTTTTCGCTTTTGGTTCTCGGTTAATTTCTGGATCCTAGCTTTGTAGTCCCGCAGCGCAACTTTGCTTTATGGACATTTAGGTCCTTATTCCCTTTTATTACTTTTTTTAGCCCTAATTATAAAATCTTATTTATAATTATGTTTTGTAGTCACAAAGCACAACTTTATAAACATTGGGGTCCTTATTCTCTTTTATTACTCCCTCCACTTCTAATTAATTATAAAACCTTATTTATAATCATGCTTTGTAGTCATGTAGCACAACTTTATATTTAGGGAGTGTTTAAGTAGAAAGAAAACCATAGTTTTAAAAATGCTTTTATGATATACGAAGTAAATATGTGAATGAATTTGTCTCAATTTGTAAAAAATTACTTTTTAAAAGTACCTTTGGTTACCCCAAACACCCCCTTAATTGCAAATAAAGTCATATATACAATGAAAGCAAATTATCTGTCGAATTATGAAATTAATTGGATTAGTGCCACTTTATGTAATAAAGACATTTTTTTCCTCATTTATAGATCAAAATTCTGAAGGACCGATGAATTTTCATTATTTGCAGGTATATGTATGCATACACACACAATGAGAGTAAAAGCACAAGAAAAAGATTTAGTTAGCGACTTATTGGATGACATTCTTCACCGCATCTTATCTTTTCTTGGAGACAACAAGGTAGCAAGACTTCAAGCTTTGTCTAGAAGGTTCCAGAACGTTTGCTTCACTAGCCCTTCATTGTGCTTATCCCAACCTCGTCGTTCTCGCAACTGCTCACGCAAATTTGTAGTGATGTACATGGCAAGGCTGGACAGGACAGGATCTTTGCCTGATACCATCTGGGTCACATCCTTTGAAAAATAGCCTTTATAAACAAATAATTTAAATAAATAAAGTTTTTTAGCTTGGAAGGACACGAATAAGGTTTTAGAATTTATCTTCTAAATTTTTTATATGCAATCACTTAATCATTGAATTTCGTAATTAGAAATAGAAGATATAAACAAATTCTTAGATGAATTTATTTGGGAATTCGGATCGAGCATTCAAAATATTGAATTTGAATTTATTGGGCTTACCTTAAAATATTAATGATAAAATCTTTAAATTATATTAATATAATGACAAGATCATATTATGTGAGAGATTGAGTCATTGTGTCCAAAATATGAGTCTCTCAAATTTATAATTTATTCTTCAAGTATCCCTATTAACTACACATGTTAAGAAAGTTTCCATCTATAATATTCATGATTTATAATTTATTCTTCAAATATCCCTATTAACTACACATATTTAGTCCTTACAATTTGGTTTGTGATCACCAGCTCAACTTCCTAACAAATTCATTGGCTTAACAGGTGACACTCAGGGGGCTATTGAATTTCATGGATGAGCTATGATCAAGCTGTGGAGGCGAGAGAATTATAGAGTTCACCACCAACTACAAGGAGAAGCTTGACCCTACATTAGCGCGTCCAGGTTGCATGCACCTTTACATCCATATGTCATATTGCATTCCCTCTGTGTTTAGGCAGCTTGTTTTTAATTACCTTTTACTCAGGCATCACTCTCTTTTCACAAATTAAAGAGAAGCCAATTGCTACCCATGTCACTCCCACTGAAGTGGCAGAATAGCTCTTGAAGATGAAGAGTGATGATAATCACTCTGCTCTTGAAGACTCTCTGCACTTTTCGGCACAGAAAAGATAAAAAATGAAAAGCTTGAGGAGATGTATATCTAGTATGTTTATATATGTTACGCTTTTTATTACATACAAATAAAACAAAAAAAGTAGATTTTTTATAAAATTTAAGAAGAATATGTATTTAGGATATAAGATGATAGTGAGTTTCATTATAATAGTATGGTTTTTCAAAAGACATCTAGAGAATTCAAACTTGCTTATTCAATTTTATAGAATTGTGAAACAAAGAAAGAGAAAAAAGAACCATCAACCTTTTGTTAAAGAATTAAAATAAATTTGGGGGATTTGAACCAATAATCTCACTCTGATACCATCTTCTCTGATACCACTTGTAGGATAAATATAATTAATTAGAGTTTGTGATGATTATCTTGTTCGGTCTTCTTTCATTATCATAATAAAAAAATATTTGCTATATTTTCATTTTGGTTCTTTGAAGGTGAGAGATATTTGAAGATCAAAATAAATAATTTTCTTATGACATAATCTAATATGCAATCAAACACAACTAAAATCCACTAAAAGCCTAATGACAATGAGAGTAATGATTATCACAATACTAATAATATGTTTGATGATGAAGAGATGAGTTTAAGGCCTTAGGCTTATTAAGCCCAATAACCTTGTATAAATACTTTCATCCTAAATTACTTTCAAATGCATCAAATACTGAAACTACCACAAAGTTAATCTATTTGAAAGTAAGAACAGCTAAAATAAATTATACCAAATTTCTTCAAACTTTCTGATTGCGACATAGTAGCATTATTGTCAATTTTTTGCCTCTTAATTTTTTTACTGGCATAGCTGCACAAACAAATAAGATTAAACCCATAAACAAAAGAAAATTCAAAAAATCAAAATCAAAATCAAAATCCCCACACTTAAAATGATTGACTCTTCAATTTAGAAATATCTTTTGGAGTCATAATGGTAAAAATAATAATAAAATAAAAATAAAAATAAAAATCAAGATTTAATGATTAAATATGAGGTAATATTATGAGTCATAATTGAAGAAAATTAAAAAGTAAAAATTAAAAAAAATTGAGAAAACCTAAGTGGTGCCTATGAATAGGATAGTAAGGATTGAAAGGAGACAAACAAGAATTTTTGAGTGAAAAGAGGCAAATGAGAAGGTAGGGAAATAATTCATGTTATGATATCATATTAATTATTAAAAGACTTTCCTATAGGGTGGGGGAGTGAGACTTTTATTCAAGATAGCCATGACATACCTGGAGGCTTGTATAAATTTAAAGTATATTGTTTATTGTCCATAACCAGATGGCCTTTATTCATTTATATGGGATGTGGACATTGCCTTATTTTATTTTTCATTTATTTATTTTTTATCTTGCCTTGATACTTGATAGGTAGCTTTTTCTTCTTTCTATTATTTTTTTGATTTTTTTCTTCATTTTGTTTACTCTTCATCATATCTTAAGATCATCTTGTGTTGTGTCATGAACATGCTAGTGTCTTGTGTATCATGTTTTTATCTCTTAGAATTCTCCTCCTCCTCAATTTTCTTGGTTCACCTTTTGCAAGTAAATAGATTTTGAAAAATAGAAAAGCTTCCTTTTTTAAACAAAATGATTAATAAAGAAAAATTGTTTTTCAAAATGGTTTTAGGTTGTGTGAGGTTTTTAGAACCTCCTCAAGCGAAATATATTCTTCTTCTGTGTGAGATTACTGGAGTCTTCTCATGAAGTTAATCTGAGATGTTTTAAAAAGAAATAAACAAATTTTCAAAATGGTTTTATGTCATGTGAGGTTAACCTTCTCAAGCAAAATTAATTAATTTCCGTGTGAGATTATTGGAATCTTCTTAAGAAGTTTAATCCAAAAGTTTTTCAAAAAGCTTTCTTTTTCTTTAAATAAAGATAAAAGAAATGTTTTTATCAAATATAAAAATGCAAACCCACAAAAATTTTTTAATAAATTAAATAAAAATTTTTTCTAAAAAAACACCAACAAAATGACACCCATTTATACTCCCAAACTACATGGGCTTTGATCACTCTAAAGACTACGTAGGCCCTAGATTTTTATTCCAAGCCAAGTCCAGCTTTGCAAATAAATTTATTTTTTCCCTTTATTTTTGCTCTTATTTTTACAAATAAAATGTTTTCCTTTTCATTGTTCTTTATATTTTTAGGGTAATTAAAATATTGAAAAAAAAGGCAATATTAATTTTAAGTAGTTGACTTAGGGTAATCTTCTCTTGAAAAGGTGTTGCCGGGTGCCTAACACCTTTCTCATACAAAATTGACTTCCAAACCCTATCTGGTTTTTACAGACCATATTTTTTTAAGTTTTCAAAATTACTTTTTTAAAATTTTAGTGACGATTCCTCATTCTTCCCTTTATGAGAAGATTGAGATTCAGGCGTGACAATAATTATATCAATTAACATCTAATTCATAGAATTACAATGAGTTAATCATATCCTAGTAGAAATTTGATAACAATATGCTAACATCTTTATTGCGCTTTGATCAAATAGTCTTACTAGTTATCCAGATTATAACTTGTATTTTTTACATTTGTGTTTCTTGCCAAACTTTAAATTTCTAAATTTGTGTTTATGGTTAAATCTTCCACTTTATATCGAATCTATATTCTCTCATTCTGTAGACAACAAATTACATTGTCTCCACTTGTGTATATAGTTATGAATAGCATAACATACCATCACTAGAAGATGTCTTGAAGGCTAATATGGCGACATTAATTTTAGAATTAGAAATCAAGCTTTCAATACTCTGAAACGATGCCCAATCTTCATTCTTAATGAGGAATGTTTGAAATTAAAAAGCTCTTTAACATATTTAGCTTGGCAACCTCTATCTTGATATTCTTGAGCATGACATCTTTCTTCTCTATATAGAGGAAGAAAACACCGGTGCAAAAATATCTCGAGTCTACAAACTAAAATGATCTTATAACAATAGCAAAACATTGATTTAGAAAAAGACAAATGGCATATGAGAAGGATTTTATTTAGAATTATTAGAAAAATTAGTAAATATCACACTAGCAATAATATTGTCAAATTCTAAGTTATTATATATGATATCATGATTTACAATATAACCATGTAAAAAATAATTATTTTGAACTAAAATTATGTCTGAAACAAACATATTTTTCATATTCATATATCCTAATACCGAATAATCAATTGGGAAAAAAATCAAATAATATATATTTAAAAATACATTTTTCACATCTGTATATGTTTAAAAATAAATCGAAACAAACAAATGCGTATTAAACTTAAAAAACTAAACCGAAATTTGTATTCGGAGCACCAAAACTACATCACATAATTTTAATTTGAAAATCAATTTTCAAATATATACTACTTTTTGGTGACAAAAACCGCATAATTTGTTTATGTGTGAACATGACTTTGAATGAGATAAGTGGAAGAATAGAAATGATGATCATCGCTGGTCCCATGGTCTAGTGGTCAGGACATTGGACTCTGAATCCAGTAACCCGAGTTCAAATCTCGGTGGGACCTTTTTTTTTTTTTTTCCGGCGGTAGAATCTTTATTTTGTTTCAACAATTATCATCAGCCTTATCTAACTGGGTTATTGAACGACCACATAAACTTGCATTGCATCCATTTCCCACTAAACCAAACTGTAATGCTCCTCACTCTTCCTTGCCAATAGTACTCGCGTCTGAAAGAGAATGATATTATTCCAATTCCCTTTTGAATCCAAACCACAATCTGATTCAACAAGCATTCTCTTTCTTCCAATCCAGCATGAAACGCTGCTGTAACAAACACGTAGTGTCCAAATGTTAGTGTAATTTGAAGTGTGGTTCTAATACTTGTGTCTTATAGGTTAAATCTCCCTGTCAATTTTCAGCCTTGCGATGTTCATAAGAAATTCTCACCTTTCTGCTTCTCTCCTACCTTCCCCAATTCAGAAATTTCCAAAGCCTTCTCACTCTCCCCCTTTGAATTCCATTCAATTCCCATCAAACGTTTCTCCCTCCCACTATGAACTGCATCCCAATCTAGAAGAAACCCAGGAGATCCATGCCCACCTGATCAAAACCTGTTTCAATTCCAGTGATCAAATCCCTTTTACTGCACTTCGTAGTTACTCTAGTCCTTTATCGCTTTACAGTTTCCTAATAACCTCTTATATCAAGAACAGTTGCCCCATAGAAGCTGTGAAAATCTATACCCATATGCGTAGAACTGACTCAGAAGTGGACAATTTCCTCATACCATCTGTACTCAAAGCTTGCTGCCTAATTTCTTCGATCTTACTAGGAAAAGAGATACACGGTTTTGTGGTGAAAAATGGATGGGATACGGACGCTTTTGTTTGTAATGCCTTAATCCAGATGTACAGTGAGTGTGGAAGCCTGAAACTTGCACGCCTGTTGTTTGATAAAATGGTGAATAGAGATGTTGTTTCTTGGAGTACAGTGATTAGGAGCTATAGTCGAAGTGGGCTGTATGACGAAGCATTGAGTCTTCTAAGAGAAATGCATGCTAGGGGAATTAAACCTAGTGAGGCTGCAATGATAAACATGACTGATGTCTTCGCAGAATGTGCAGATTTAAAATTGGGTAAAGCCATGCATGCTTATGTGGTGAGGAATCAGAACTATGAGAAATCTGGAGTTCCTCTAACAACTGCTTTAATAGACATGTATGCTAAATGTAATACTATAACTTATGCAAAAAGGCTCTTTGACAGGTTGTCTGAGGCCGGCATAGTTTCGTGGACTGCTATAATTGCAGGATGCATTCATTGCGATCATTTAAATGAAGCTGTCAGACTATTTACCAATATGCTAAAAGAGGGTCTGTTTCCAAATGAGATTACAATGCTGAGTTTTTACAAAGAATGCGGATTCATAGGAGCTCTAGGACTTGGCAAGTGGTTGCATGCATTCACTCTAAGAAACGGGTTTAACATTTCCTTGGTTCTGGCTACTGGTCTGATTGATATGTACGGCAAATGTGGCGATTTCAGAAGCGCAAGATCTGTTTTTGATAGCATTGCTGACAAAGATTTAACAATGTGGACAGCTTTGATTTCAGCTTATGCACAAACCAATTGTATAGACCAAGCTTTTGACGCCTTTGTCCAGATGACTAGTTGTGGAATAAGACCAAATGAAGTGACCATGTCTAATCTCCTTTTGCTATGTGCAAAAGCTGGAGCCCTTGAAATGGGCAAGTGGGTTCATGCTTATATGGACAAGCAAGAAATTAAAGTAGATAGGATTCTAGAAACTTCTTTGGTGGACATGTATGCTAAGTGTGGAGACGTAGATGCAGCTTATCAGCTGTTTACTAAAACCACTGACAGGGACATGCCAATGTGGAACACCATGATATCAGGTTTCGCGATGCACGGTCATGGAAAGGAAGCATTAGAACTCTTGACAGAAATGGAAAGACTAGGAGTCATCCCCAGTGACACCACATTTGTTGGAGTTCTTCATGCGTGTAGCCATGCTGGACTAGTAATGGAAGGGAAGAAACTCTTTCAGAAAATGGTCCATGAATACAATTTAGTTCCAAAGGTCCAGCACTATGGCTGTATGGTAGACCTTCTTGGTCGAGCTGGATTACTTGATGAGGCTAAGGAACTAATTAACAGCATGCCCATGAGGCCAAACATGGTTGTGTTAGGATCTCTACTTGCTGCATGTAAAGTCCACAAAAATCTCAAAATTGGGGAATGGGCTGCAAAACAGTTTCTGTCATTAGAACCTGATAAGTGTGGTTATAATGTTCTGATGTCGAACATATACGCTGCAGAAAAAAGATGGGATGATGTTGCTGGTATAAGGAGAGCTATGAAGGACGTGGGCCTTAGGAAAGAACCAGGTACCACATCCATTGAAGTGAATGGCTCAGTTCATGACTTTGTAATGGGAGATAAGGCACACCCGGAAGCTGAGAAAATTTATGAAATGATAGCTGAGATGAGAGAAAAGCTAGAAAATGCTGGATACACACCAGATACGTCTTCTGTGCTGCAGGACATAGATGGGGAAGAGAAAGAAACGGCTTTAAATTATCATAGTGAAAAGTTGGCTATGGCATTTGGTCTTATAAGCACAGCTCCCCGCACTCCAATACGAATAGTGAAGAACCTTCGAATCTGTAATGATTGTCATACCGCAACGAAGTTGTTGTCCAAGATTTATGGGAGGGTGATAGTCGTAAGGGATCGAAATCGTTTCCATCACTTCAAAGAAGGATCTTGTTCTTGTATGGATTATTGGTAGGAACAATAATAATAAGACAAGGTACATCAGAAATTTTCTGCATGCAGCACAAATCGTTTGAACATATAAATTGAGTATAGTCCATTTTTCTAACAGAGATGATCACCACTCGTCATCTTTGAAGTGAGCTTTTAATAATTTGTTTACAACTTTGTAGTTCCATCACTAATTCTATAGTAAGTTAATTTGATATATTGGACAGTCTTTCGACTTTATACAAAGTTTTATTTTAGAGTCTCAACTTTAAAAGTATATTTTTAATATTTTAATTCTCACATTGTTAACAAAAAAAATGATAATATTGAGATATCGGATATTGATAAAACATTTTCATATATCTATACATTAAGTTTAATTTTCAAAACAAAAACAACTATGATTGTCAGAAAAAAAAATCATTTAAAACTAATAATTATATGATTAAAGAACTAAAACTATGCTTTTTAAAACTAAGGAACAAAACTGAGACCTTTTAAAAAGATAAAGGAGTAAATATATATCTTAAAGTTAAAGAAGTTAAAAAAAAAAAATCATGCCTTTTAAAGAAGACATAATCTAAGACTAACATTTTTAAGATGGGATTATGAGCCCATAGTGGCGCAATTATGTAATAGGAAACAAAATCTACAAGTTTATTATTATGTTTTATATAGAGATATAGAATTAATTGAATTTTATTATTAAATTTCACAAGATATGTTAAACTTTGTTAATGTAATTAATAATATACTACCTCCGATCCTAATTATAAGAGTCAGTTGATTAATTTGAAAAGATTAAGGAAGTAAGTTGAGTTAGTAATTTATCCTAAATAGGTGTTGTCTTTCCTAAAATATCCTTATTAATCAAGTATATTTACTAGAACTATTATTGTTAGAAGGGCTACTTTGGAAAAAAATGTATAAATATGAGAGACAAAGTGGATTGGGGTCTTATATTTAGGACCAAAATAAAAGTCAAACAGGATCTTTCATTAAGGACCGGAGGTAGTATTATCTTGCTACTATGATCATGAATGGGTAATTCATGATTAAAAAATTTTAAAAATATAGAGAGTAGAAAAAAAATTAACTCACATTTATGAAAAAATTTAATATTTAATAATTAGAACTAAATTAAAAACAATTTTTTTGCCAACAAATTAAAAACAATTTAAACTATGAGAACATAATTACATATTTTTGAACTGGAATTACATTAAAAATTGAATGGAATTACGGAGATAAAGATAGTTTTAAAATAAATAATTTTCCGAAAATTTAAAGTTTCTTATAATTTGTAATTTCAATCTGATTTCTTAAATTTATTGCTTGCCAAAATAATGTTTGACTTGCCTGTAGCTTATAGGTTTTAAATTGCCGATCTTTGTCAAACAAATTAGCAGATAAGAAGGATACCAGATAAATGTTGGCGGATACATCGCTTAAATTATAAGCTAAAAGAGTTATTTCGCTTGAAGCAAAATTAATGCAACAGGCTAAAACAATGAAGAAACTCTGGCAGCAAGACAATGATTAAACGAGATAAAAGGAAAAGAATTTATATAAATACGATGCGTCAAACAGCACAACTCCGTCAAAACCCAAACTGGTGAAGCAAGATAGCAAGTATGAAGAGTCACAAACGTGCTTTATCTCTTGGGAACAAGAATTAAAACCAAAGGTCACAATCAAATCAAAATCCTTAAATCAATACATAAATCGGTATACTGTTGGTTGAAAAGAACAAGAAATTTCAGCTGGCTACTCAACTAACAGAATGAATAAATTCTGCAGATCGAATATATGTCAACATCAATGAATTAATTACAAATAGGAATGCTTTATGATTCTCTGCAGAACAAACGGAAGGTGGGCTTCAGTTTTGAGGATGCTTTATGATTCTCTGCAGAACCACAGTCCTTGCCATTCTAATGTCACGACTGCAAGTATCAGCTTGGACTCCCAAGTCTTCAACATTCTTCATAAAAACTCCCAGCTTCTTCTTGATCTCCTCTATTGCTTCCTTCACAGCTTCTACTTCAATGGCAAACTCTGCATTCTGAATTAGGGACTTAATTTCGATCTCCAACCGATCAATCAGTAGCCGGATATTATCCAGATCCTTTATGGCAACAAAGGTACCAGCTTGCATTGAGCTTAGCAATTCTTTCTGACATTTCAATACATTTTCATAGTTCTTCCACAGTGAGTCTATCCATTTTCCCATTGATCCGATTGGAATGGCAGCGGCAGCAGCTAGAGCAGCAGCAACATGTGGAGCAGCAATGGCTGCAGCTACAACTGAGCAGATCAAAACAGCAGCAAATGTGGCCACAAATATTGAACCAGTGACCTTCCTCCAAGTATGTACGTGTTTGAACTTCTTATCAAGCTTTTGTTTTCGTATTTGCAACTTCTCAAGCATAACTATCTGTTGCTTATAAACAGACTGAAAGATCTGGTAGAACTCTTCAGTGAAAGGATCGCCAGCTGCCTTGAAAGTCTTCAGCTCCTGCAATGTCCTCTCATAACAGTTCCCAGGCAACTTGGTCTCCTCCTCGAACTGTTGAAGGGCCACGAGAATAAGCAATTGGCTGTCCCGAGCTCTCTGGAGGCACTTCTCTAATGCAGTACAGAAATCCAAAGTTTGCAAGCTATTCTCAAAGTATTCCTCAACCAGCTCAAAGAGTTCCTGGCTTTTCCATATATCTTTCTTGCAGTTCAATATCACCTTCACCACTTCCTGATTCATCTCCAAAAGGCATTCTGTGATTTGTTTAAGAGAATCGAAGGAAAGGGATCGGAGTTCCACACCAACAGCTAGAGTATTTATAACATGATTTGTTCTAGCATGCAGGGTAGCGTCAAATGACTGCAAATCAGCATCTAGCTCGCAGACAGCTTCGTAAGAGCTCAATTCAGTTGCGTATTGCATATCAGTAGGGGGATCAATAATAACAGACGACGATTCAGGCATCTTCTTGCTGATATAGCTTCCCATTGCTTCGATAAATTCAAATCTAATTAAAGAAAGAGAAGAATCAGAATCAATTCAGGTTTCAGAACCCCTTTATCAGATAAAGCAAAACTCAATTTCTAAGTTCAGCTCTCGATAATAATAAATCTGACGATAGGAGTCTTAAACCAGCAAGCACGAGGATATGAACAGCCTATTTGAACATACCAATTAATGCTATTACGACAATGAAATCATCAAAGACGGACGCAAGAAATATCGATAATGAAATGAACCAACTAAAGCAATCAGATCCAGGGAGAGATCCTTTAAAAGCTCGAACCTCTCGGAAGTGATTAACGAAGAAAAAGATTATACTCCGGGATGATGACAGAGAAAATCGTTGAAGCTGATCGATGGGCTTTCTGTTTCTGAAATAAGGAAAGTAATATAAAGCAGGATGAAGAGCTTGAAGGGCAAGATTAACCAGCAAAAATCTTCGAGGTTAGATACAGAACTGATAAGGGCCAAGAAATGTGACGGGGTTTAGATTATAGAGTCGCTTGCACGCTTCAGAAAACAAAATGATGGTTTTGGGAATGAAAAGGCAAACGCGGGAAGGAATGTGCCTTCTCTCTCTAGGATTATCCCTCTCTTAAAAGTGTTTCAACGCGCAAAGCAACGATTTCCCCAGAAGGAAGAAGAAAAGATGGTGAGCTCAAGAAGCACAAGTTTCTTCAGCTCAGACCGGAAATTACGCAGGAAAATGCACAATATTTCGGCGCAGAAAACAACAATCCGAAGATTCTGATATAAAGGTAACCAACGTTAATGTATGTATTTTATAGAAGAAATCTCAGACGAGCCAATTAAAGTACAATTAATTAAATGATTAATCACTATCCAACTTTAATCTACGAGTCAAATGATAATAAATTCCCAAACAAGCCATATCATCCAGAAAACAAGAAGATTCATACTTGGATTGAGCGGCAAGGATTGAGGAATAAGTTAGTGAGTGATCTTATTTACAATGTGACAACACGATCAAAACAGTGTCGGCTGCGGAATCAAACACCTTGAAGTTAGTTAGAACTTAGAAATTGCTCAGAAGCAGTAGAACGAGAAAGAGATGAAGACATGGAGTCGACTTTGGCGCACATTTATGAATATGATCCATCTCCAGCTGATTACTTAATAAGTAAGTACTTGCAAAATGGGAAAATCACCCTGAACGCCATAAGTAGAAACATATTTACACTTGTAGCCCTGCATTAATGAAATTATCTTAAGTGACCCTGATCCTTAGTTTTTTTAAAAGGAAAATATCTCTAAAGAAAACAAAATGGTACATGACTCCCAATTATGGATCATAATTATTGACGATGTATTCATAATTAAATTCAACGTATACGATGTAATTGCAATTATAATTATGAAATTTTAGTTATAAATTATATGCAATTATTTATTTACAAATTATGGAGGTCTAAAATAATTGCACTGAAAAAACTAGAATTTAGCTATAAATTATGTGTGATTCACTAATAAATCATGAAATGAACAACAACAATAAATCATTGAGAACACTAGTTTATTATACTACCTTTAGTTTTTAATATAAGGGTTAGTTGACTAATTTAAATAAATTAAAAAGATTAATTAAGTTAATTGTTTGTAATAAATATGTGTTGTTTTTACTAAAATACCCTTACTGATCATGTGTATTAGCTAAAATTACCATTTGATGAAACACTTAACATATACAACTACTATAAGGATTATCTTAAAAAAATAAATAAATACGAGAGACAGAATAAATTATATTTTATATTTAGAACAAAATTAAATATCAAATTAGCTCTTATAGTAAGGATTAGAGGTAGTAGCTTATATTATTAGATTTCTAAACCATGAAAACTTATTTGCAAGTCATCTAAAACTTAAAATTGTCATGTTTATTTTATTATTAAAATTCACATTTTTCCAAGGATATTGTTTATACTTTATAGTTTATAAATAAATTTTTGTAATTTATAAATGTATTGTCTGTAGCTTTATTATTATTTTTATTTCCTCCATAGGCATTTTGCTATAAACAATTTGTCTGCCCAGCTAAAGTCTAAAGTGCTTTGGTGTGACTTATCGGAATTGGGGTACTTAAGTCCAAATACGTTTTCGCAGAAACCCTTAGGTGTGATTTTCCCTTAAAAATATTCTCGTTGGATAAGATGTAACCAAGATCAACCACAACCACGTACTAGTTTAATAACGATGTTTGAACAGACAAATTAATTATGAATAAAGTGTTATATAAATTTTATCATTTAATTATAAGATAACCTGACTCGGGAAATTTAGTCAAAGTACACATGTCAACCAACATTTAAATGGGCCACACTAATTTTAAAAAAAAAAAAAAAGAGAGAGCAAAATAATACACATGAGCATAATAAGCGCCTCATACGGAAATTTTGATTGGACCATCTGAAGTTGTTGCTTTTATACAAAGGCAAAGAAGAGATAAATATTTTGTCTATATGTCAATATTAATATCTAACATCAAATATAAATGTTATAATAAGTTATACTACTATTCATGAATAATAAATAATGAGTAATCCATAATTGAACAACTGTGGAGCTTACATGGTTGTTGTATTAACACAAAAATGCCGATAGAAAATGTATTTGTATACATTTCAATATATACAATAGGAATAAACAAAGAACAAAATAACGTTGACGCCAAAAAAAGAACAAAATAACAATTAAGTATATATGTAAAAATTAATTATTTTTAAAATATTACTTATACCTTATTTTTATGAGAAAATTTTCCAAAAAAAAAAGAAATATAAAAATCACTAAATTTCAAATCAGAATTTTTTCTTACATTTTAATAGGACTTCACCACACTTAACTTGAATATAATAACACATTTTTATGGAAATTACTAATTTAGTGTTTAATAATTTTCAGATTTTTTCATATTTTTATTTTGGCAATACCCCTCAATGATTAGGGGTGTAAGGGTGTGTTTGGGATGACATTAGGAGCTCCTCAACTGATTTCTCCACAAAAAAAGTTGAAAAAAAATAACTTATGTTTAAAATACATGTTTGAATAGGTTATAGAAATAAATGGGTTTATGCTCTAAAAGTTATATTTTTTTTCAAAAGCTCCATTTTCTTGCCTTTGACTTCTCCACCAAAGGTTTGAAAAAATAGGTTTCAGAAGATGAGTGAGGAAGGAAAGAGAATGCATCATCTGTTTTTTCAACCCAACCCCTTAAATTCATTTTTATATTAATAAAATCATTCTTTTGTTGAGTAACGAAATCATTTTTTAAAAACACTATATTTATATGGTTTCTAATTTATATATATTTATCCATTAAATATATTTAATTAAATATTTTAGTATTTTTGGTTTTTCAACAATAAATTAATTAATTATTTATAATAAATTTATTTTTAATATTTTTTTGTAATTGTCACATTATATACATTTAATATTAAATATGTATTATTTAATCACATTTCTGTTTTTTTAATTATTTTACATCTAAATTAACTTTTTTTTATTAATAATTAGTTTCTTAAAAGGAAAATTGGGGATAAATACCCCATTGAAAAATTAATTGACAAATGGGACCCTAAGAAGATCAGTTGCACATCACGAAAGCTTAGTTGCATGCACATAAAAGATCGGTTGCACGCATATAGAAAATCACTTGCATGCACACTGAAGATCAGTTGCACAAAAATGGAAGATCACTTACACACAACAGAAGTTCACTTACACAAAGTTCTTAGGTCCTATTTGCTAATTAATTTCTCAATGAGATATTTATCCCCAAATTTTCCTTTCTTAAACAGATTTTTGAATAAAAATTAATTTAAACATAAATCACTCTTTGATTTTTATCTAATTTGAATTTTATAAAAATCAGATTGAAAAAAAAAGTTATTTTTACCGTTGTCAATCTTTCTTTTTTTTTTAAGCACTATTTACCGTTGCCAATCTAAACACACAAAAATGAAATGATTTTTTTTTGGTTAAAAGAGGAAAAGACTGACGTAGGTTTGGATTCCACGAAAGAGAACAACGCGGAAACCGGAGAAGCTCGATTGAACGTCTCCATGGCCACGAGCGAGAGGATGAATGTGGCGCAGCCAGAGCCGTCATCTGTTCTGGCGTACCTGGATCCTCATTACTGGTAACAACGCTTGCTTTCTTCTCAACTTTGATTTGCTGATGAATTTAACATAACTTATGCTTCTCGGTATTTTTGTGCTTTTAGGGACGAGAGATTCTCCAAGGAGGAGCAGTATGAGTGGTTCAAGGATTATTCCCACTTTCGACACCTCATTCAAGCCCACGTTACTTCTCATTCCTCTGTAATGCCTTTTCTCTCATGAGTTATGCTTACTGCTCCTTCCTGAATCATTTGTGCTAAGATTTAGTTATCTGAGCTTGGATATTTCTGGTATTTGACGCAACTCTTTTACCACGATTATAAGCATAAAGAACACTCTGAACAAATAAGAATCTAGATAATAACTTGAGAGCGCACGACTGCATGACTAAACATAAAAGCTTCTTTTTACCAAATAAATAAATGAAGCACCTGCCTTGGAAAAAGGAAACTTTTTGACAGAGATTAAACCATTCTTTCCATGAAAATGGGATCTTTAATGACATCTAGTTGGATTAATTCGTTTTAAAACGGGACATGAATAGTGGGGTGGGTAGTACGCTC
Organism: Neltuma alba; assembly: GCF_004799145.2. Classification (NCBI taxonomy): domain Eukaryota; kingdom Viridiplantae; phylum Streptophyta; class Magnoliopsida; order Fabales; family Fabaceae; genus Neltuma; species Neltuma alba. Next base: position 109,522 of record NW_021637376.1, read on the forward strand.
GAACAAAAATAGTTAATAGGATGAAAAGTTAGAGCCTGAAGTATATCATAAATCATAAATCATATGCTGCTAGTCTGCTAGAAGCTGTTGATCTGTTTCTCTGTCATTATCAACATATGATAAATTGTTGATATGCTTTCAGGTTTTAACAGAAACCCTTCTTCTATTCTGAAGATGCCAAATATAATATGCCAAAAAACTAACCAAGGAGAGGAAATTGTAAATGATTATTTATCAGTGGAATTTCTGCCTAACAATTACAACTAACCATTTTGCTCACCTCATCTAGACATTACTGCTGTGAAGCATATTGACATAGCGGGTAAAAGTTCAGGTGTTCTTCAAAATCTTAACAGAGATGATTATTCAGATCAGATATCCGAGAGAGGTGAAGGTGAAACCATAAAATCAGGGAGAGAAAGAAATTAGATAATAGTTGAATGTGAACTATGAGAAGAAAGCTTTTTCCCCTCTGTTTGTTGTTCAATAGTTGGCTTTTATTAAATTTATAAATGATCCCAGTCCCATTATTTGGGAGTAATATTGCTTGTCCCCTTTTCTTCTTTTGATGCAATATGACAATCATGCAGGTCCTGGAGCTTGGATGTGGAAATTCACAAATGTGTGAAGAGTTGTATAAGGATGGGGTAACCAACATAACATGCATTGACCTGTCATCTGTTGTAGTGGAGAAGATGCAAAAACGGTTATTTTCCCGGGGATTCAAAGGTTAGTTTGTTATTTGCCTGGAACACAGCCTAGAATCCTGCATGCATAGAAGCCTTTCTTTTACTTGAGAATTGAGATACTGATGGATCCATAACTTTCAGGCTTGAATGTCTCAAGGCCTATGAGAAGAGAATGAAGACAAAAGAGAGTGCAAGGGCTGGCTAGAGGGAAGAGAAAGAGAGTTGGGTTCTGACAGTGGCACTTGGGATGTGAGTGCAGTGAGATGTGTGTGTGTGTGTGTGTGAGAGAGAGAGAGAGAGAGAGAGGAGAGAAAGTTGAGTGCTGTGAGTGGAACTTGGGGTGTGAGTGTGCTGAGCTGGATGAGTGTGTGCGTGAGAGAAAGGAGAGAGTCTATGTGTGTGATAGGAGAGATCTATTAAATGGGTATTGAGGCGTGTGAGAGGGAAGGGGATAGTGCCTCTGTGAGTTGAGGTTGGTGTCTGGTCTCTTGGATGGTTTGGGGTGGGAAAGGTCTTTCTGAGTATTGTTATGTTTTCTCTTTCTCTCTGCTTTTTTCCCCCTACTGCTTGTGAGCTTTGTATGTGAGAGGGTTCTTTTGTTTCATTTTTAGTGTCTTTCACCGTAATCACTCCTTCTTTAGGAGATTATTTTCATATTTAACATAATACCAGTGTTGGATTCCCATCGGATACATACCCAATTATCCAGGTAATTTTACTTCATGCTTCCTTCTTAGTCTGAGTATCAAATTTTTCTTAGATGAAATTTCTCCCAAGCAGGAGCTATGATGAGTGGGTAATTGACCTTGCTACAAGTGTTTTAGTGAGCTATTGGCACTTTGTCACTCCTGGATAGAATATTATTCTTGAAAAATAATATCAATCTTTCATGGCAGAGGCCTAAGTGAGGTGTATTCAGTTGCTTTGTCCATCTCGTGACTGAATGTAATTGAATGAAGTTGAATATTGGTTTACTTCTTAGATTTTGTTGATTGAATAATTCTGGGAGGAGTTGTTGCTTTAGACTGTATGGTCAAAGAGAGCAGCTGGGAGAATGTCAAGGGTGTTGCTTATGAAAGTTAAATCCATGAAATTTGGGATGGGAGTAGACGAATGCGAGCCTGTGACTTGCTGTGTCTAAGTTTTGTTCTGATTCAGTCTTCAAGTTGGTTTTGTTGGTAACAAACTGAAATTTGATCTTTTAGTCGAGGGGGAGTGTTGAAAGACCTATCAATTATTGTAGAATTACGTCTTACAAAGTAAGAAGTGTTTAAAGGATCATCTGTCTGTTTGATTCTCTTTAGCCCTAGGGATTATAATCTAGTTTTATCCTGAAGATAGAATTCAGATTCCTTTGTAGCTTCCCTTTATTGTTTATAACCAAATGAAGGGAGGAGATCAAGATCCCTCCTCTTCCATCCAAATTCCCTCCAACCAAACCGATGGAAATTTATCTTATGTTATTTCCTTTGCTTATTTTAATGGGGATCAACATAATAACTATTGCAATTTAGTTCATCCTACTTAATTTGAGCGTGTTTTACTATTGCCATTTCTTTGATTAGACATAAAAGTGCTGCAAGCCGACATGCTGGAGCTGCCATTTGGTGATGAATGTTTTGATGTAGTTATTGAGAAAGGAACTATGGTAAAACTAAGTCAAATTATTTTCCTTTAGCCTTCAAGAGAATTCTGATTTGATATTCTAGCTTGTTAATTATAATTTCTTTATTATACCAAAAAATATAATTTCTTGATAATTGAGTCTCTGATTCAATAGTCAATATGCACATGGTATCTTTTTTGAAGGATGTATTGTTCGTGGACAGCGGTGATCCGTGGAATCCGAAGCCTGAAACTATATCAAATGTTATGGCCATGCTGAAAGGTGTTCACAGGGTATTGAAACCAGATGGCATATTTATCTCGATAACCTTTGGCCAGGTTTCAAGCTTGAATTGCTATGTCTTGTGTCTTTTTAAACGATTTTCTCTGTAATTCTTTTTTTTTTGTTTTAAATAATAATGTGTTTCTCTGTGATTCTGATCTAATTTAAGTGCTTGACAGCCACATTTTAGGCGTCCTATATTCAATGCTCCAGATTTTAGCTGGTCTGTTGAGTGGATCACCTTTGGTGAAACTTTTCATTATTTTGTCTACGTGTTGAAGAAGGTTAGTCTTTATGAGCTCCCTTGTGTATCCTCATATTAGGAACATATGTAAATAGATTACCTTTCATTCTTCTTATAGTAAAAGAAAAAAGAAGTAAAGAATGCATATGATAACTTAATTTCCAATCCTAAATTATTTATCACTTAAATATCCTAATTTCTAATGACGCATTACATATGGTTTACGAATTTGAAAACTCATGAAGTAATTATTAGAATGGGACTCTGAGGGTTTAGCTCGGTCAACTTGATTTTATTCTTGTTCTGGTTTGGAGTATGGTTATGCTCAACAGTTTGGTCAGGATTGCGATTTACATGCTTGTGTTCAATATTCTTTATATATGTTTTATGTTTAACCCATGATAGCTTAAACTCTTTTTAGGGACGGAGATCATTATATGAGGATATACCTGTCAAGAGGTTTGAAACGCCACCTCTTAATCTACTTCATGAAGAGTTAGAAGGTGAAGATTACGTTTTCCGAATCGATGTTGATCAATTGAACTGTTGAACTGTGGGGTCAGAATATATATTATCAAATTCAATCTTCCTGCTGCAGTTTTATTTTGTTTTATTTCTTTAAATGAAGGAATGACATGTTTCCCACCTAGTGGGATAACGCTTCTTATTGCCGAATGAAATTTTCCAAAAAATTTCCATATTTATTAGAATTTAAACAGTTTTGGTGTGTTGAAAGTGAACAGCTATCTTATTTTGCCATATCTTGGCATAGCTTGCACGAAATATTTTGCTAACTCTTCAGAGATAATGATCAATATCCTTGAAGCTCAATGTTTTCTGAGTTATACATGCTCTGGAGCCCATTCTTCTCTTTTGAATGTTTTTTGCCCTCCTCGTTTACAGTAAAAGCTACTTCATCTTGAAAACTTGAGTTCTTAAGAAGGTCTATGAATAATCTTATTCTAATCCTAACCTCTCACACTCTTGCATCCTAAAATTCATTAAACTTTTGTGCAAAAAAACAACGCGTACCTTTGATCTCGTATTGTTTGAAGCGCTGGGCTTTTATAATTGCCTTGAAAATGATGAGTAGGACCTATAGGCCCAAGCCTTTAAGGTGAAAAGAAAAGTACACTGATAAACTAAAATAATGCAATCACGGGATACGTAACGAATTAAAATTTATATTTAGTGTCTAATAATATTTTGAATATAATTATTTTAAATAAAAAAATGTAATCATTTAGCCAAAATTAGAGCCGTCAAAACGGGCCAAGCCTATCGGGCTAACCCTTTTAACCCCTTTTAAGTGGAGGGCCGGGCTTGTATTTTAGGTGGTTTAAAAAGAAATTGGATTTAAAAGGCCTAGTCCTATAGGGTTCAAAAATAAAAGAGCCAACCTTTTAGGGCCAAGGGCTAACCCTTTTAAGCCCGCCTATTTTTTTATTATTATGAATATATTTATGAAGTCATAGATTAGTCTTTTATGAATAAGTTTAAATTAGAAAAATACTTAGAAGAATCAATACTCAAGCTAGATAATTGAAAAGAATTAGATGTCTTGGATTTGTGGAAGAACAATTAAAATCAATTTTCAATTCTTTCAAGAATGGTAGCTGATATTCTTAACATTTTAATCACCATAATAGCTAGTAGATCTTCATTTACCATCGGTTTACATATCTTAACAAAGTGTAAAACTTTTCTTATTCGAACAAATGTTCAGGCTCTTATTTGTACTTATAACTACTGTATAGTTTTATTTTAGATAAGGTAAGTGAGGACAAAAACCTTAATATTTTTATCACTGAAGGAGAGCTCACTTGTAGTAAAGAACAATCAAATATTCCTGATCTTGATGATACTGATGAAAATGAAGATAAAGATAATAATGATGTTGATATTGTTAATCTTTAACTGCTAGGATTTTATCTTTCTGTTTTTTGTGTTTTGTTAGATTTTGATTTTTTTATTTTGGAAAATAGTTTATTGGCATTTACTTTTGTCTATACACCACTAATTTATTTTACTTATATTTATAATTTGAATAAAAAATCTTAGAAGTTTTGTTGTTTTATTTTTTATTTTAAAATAATTAAAAAGAATTTAAAATTTAAAAAATAACATAAAAGAGCCAACTCTTTTAAGCCCTGAGCTCGCATGTCCAAGGGCCGGGCTTTAATAATTGGATAATTTTAAAGTATGTAGGCTTTAAAGGGCCGGTCCTTTTAGGCCCTGGCCCTTCAAGGGTTAGCCTTTTAGGACCGAACTGACCCTTATTCACAGCTCTAGCCAAAATTGTGGTGAGCATGTTAAATTTTCTGAAGTATCATAATAATGAAGTTATGCCTGTATAGTCGCAATTCTATGACTACGACAAAGCAATTTTCATGTATTCTGATGATGATGCAGTTGTTATAAATAATTAGTGAATAGTGATTAGTGATGACGTTGAGGGAAATTCTCATAGTAACAAGATCTTGTGATGAAAGCCTCCTATACTTGTGGGATACGATTTTAATCACCATAATAACTTTGTTATAAGTAATCAGCCATGACATTGAGAAAAGTAAAGCAAATTACATAGACATGAAATTCGAGATTTTAATCAGATTTAGATTAGATTACGAGGATTATTTTCAACTAAATTCAAATATGCAAACTACAAGCTATTTTCCTGATCCTCAATATAGAAACTAGACAATTAATTTATAAAAATTTAAAAATAATTAAATTAAATTAATTATCTATAAAAGATGTGTGTATGTTTTCCTAAAACATTTTTTTTATAATTTGTGTTAGGATTATCTCGTGATAAAAATTCTGTTAATATGTAAGATCAATAGAAATAATTTAGGAAAAAATTATAAACATGAAAGATAAAATAAATTAAGGTACCAATCTGATCCTAAATTTGAGACTTATTTTGTAGGATCCGAAGAGTATTATCTTTAGGATTAAAATAAAATAAAGGAAGTGATACTAGTAAACGACACCCAAACAACTAACCACTGTATAAATTAGGAAATAAACTAGTAGGCATAGAATAGAAAAAGGGATTTTTTCCCTCTCGCCTTTCCTTTTTTTTTTTGGGCCAACAGGGAAATGGTGTTTCAATATGTAAAATGGGAAATTCAAACATCAACCCTCGCAGTATAAAATAGGAAATAAATTGAGTACATTGAATAGGAAACAAATAATAAGAAATCCAATCCTAATTAATAATTGTAGAAAACTCAAAATCTAATCAAATCTAATTTAAATGGCTAGAACTCGAAACCATCGTTCAAGCGTCATGAGGGATTGCATGTGATTAAAATAGGATGCATCGGTTTTGACTTTCTTAGTTCTCGTTAAAAAGCTTCAAACAATTTGGCTTTTTTATTTTTATTTTTTATTTTTTTTTGGTTGAAACAAGTCTAGTAATCAACCTGGTCCTCATACTAACTTTTCAATATATGATTGATTAGTTAACAAATATCCACATATTATGCCAATAAAAATACATATTCACACTGGTAATTAGTTATTTATATAATAACGATAAAGATACCTAACCCTAACCACCCAACTCATTTAAATTTTTTTAAGAGAAAAAATAAAGATACCTGTAAAATTAAATTAAAACGGTATAAATTGTCAATGCCTGGGAAATACCTTTTTAATAATTTTGGCCATATTTCTTATTAGTTTTTTTTCATTTTTAATAATGTTCTGCTTTACCTTCGTTTATAAATATAACATTTTTCTTGTTTCCTCCAACAACTTGAGTACTTTTCTCCGTAGAGTTTAAGGAAAAACAAGGATTTTGGATTTACAACTTACTGAAAAAATATTTATTAAAAAATTGTAAATATTACTATTACAAATATCAAATTAATCATAATTAATTTCTCAAAAAATAAATCTAAGAAAATGATTTGCTGATACATATTGAGACACCCATAAATGGAAATCTTAGTTACAAACGCAGGGTTATATTATAAATGTCTAATTTGGAATTAAGACTTTTGAATTTATAGTTGTTTCAATTTTTATTTTCAATTGACTTTAGAAAAAAAATTATTGAAAGCCTAAATGTAATTAAATTGATCTTGTGAGACTTAATCACTTAACTAGAAATTGATGTGCCCTTTAATCAAGAGGTAACAACGGCGTTTTTGGAAAAACCCTCAACGCCATGGTTGTCAATTTTTTTTTTATGGTGACAAAATGGTTGTCAATTCTGATGCAAGAAACGAACGCTTTATGCTGAGCGAGTACTGCCATTTTTTCTTCCCCTATCACCCAAATTACTCTCTTTTTGTTGCTTTTGTAGGCTACTTCTCCCCTTTACGCTCTCTTCAATCTCATCGCCAGCAACCCTCCTCCGACTTCCCAATTCTTGATTTACTCCGATTACGGGAGTTGATTGATTCCTGGTCGATTCAAACGTATAAATACCCCAAAACCCATTATTTTTGCTGTTGTACACAAGTCCTGTAATCTTTTCTATCTAATTCGTTTTGCGAGGGATGGACGAGTATTTGAGCAGCGATGACGATTATCATTACTCCGATCAGGGCTCCGTCGAAGGTTTCGAAAACGACGAGCCCGATATTCAGTTGGTTACTCCCAAGGGCCCCACAACTCTGGTATTCGATTGCGCTGCTCGAATTTTTTTGTTTTTGTTTTTTCAAATAGAGCAGGAAACAGGGAATCTGATTGTTGTTCTTTTTTTGTTCAATCGCTTGTTTCTTCTTTTCTGGATGGGCAACGTAAACGTTTCTTGGTGGGTTTGGGTTTGCTTTGGGTGGTAATATAGGTGTTGTTCTCAATGTTTTTGCTCGTTGAACCGGGTTGCTATTACTTGGGCTTCTCTAAATCTTCTTGGTTGCGTATTGTTAGTCATCTTTTTGAAGTACATTCCATGAGCTATTTTGATAATTGTTTATGGCTGGAATTTTTTCTTTTTTTGACACGTCCCATAGCTAAAGCTCTAATTTTTCCCCTTGGAATCTACTGGTATTGCTACTCGGGAGCCCCCCCCTCTTTGGGACAAATGATACCTTGATTAATCCTTGCATTATGAGAATGCTGGAGACTGTCGAATTTGTTGAATTCATGATTTGATGTTGAGAACGTGGCATCTGGGCGCGATGAAAATTTTCAGTTTGATGGGAAGCCCCTTTTGACTGATTAACATATTTATATCATACTAGCTTTAGGGTGACCGATAAAGTAAAAGTGTACATTCAATACTGTTTCGTGGAGGTGGATTCTTCATGGTATTTTTCCTGTGCTGATATTGTTTTTCTGAAATACTATGCCGTTTTCAGGTGATTACAAGGGAATCACTTCTAGCTGCGCAGGTAAAACGAGACAAAAGAAAAATCACTGAACAATTGAATTGCTACATCATTTATTGTTTAGATAAATGTCACTTTTAGGTTAGGTTTTACTGAGGGTTCTTAACGTACTTTCATGCAGAAAGAAGATTTGCGCCTGGTAATGGAAATGCTATCATTAAGAGAGCACCATGCACGTACTCTGCTTATTTATCATCGTTGGGATGTGGAGAGGTTGTTTGCAGTGTATGTAGACAAGGGAAAAACTGCCTTGTTTGCTGAAGCTGGTGTTAGTGTGGATGAACAGTGTGATCCTGACTCATCAGTTCCTTCTTCAGTCACATGCGAAATCTGCATAGAGGATGTTCCCAGTCATGAAGCGACAAGAATGGACTGTGGGCACTGTTTTTGCAACAGCTGTGAGTATACATGTTTGCATGTGTTTTCACGTACTGCACCCTTAAGAGTCTTTTTTAAGCAATATTTGTTGCTGTTATATGGATCTCATTCTGTGTCTGCCTTTTGATGTTGTAATTATAATTATTTGGCTGTCGGACTTGCTTAATTTTTAAGACTGTACTAAGGCATTATCAGAAATTTTTTTCTTTTATGTTTATTATCTTTTTGCACAGTGATGAAAAATCACACAAACTTCATTTTTAGTTGTTTTTCATATCCATGTCTACTTTACAGGTTGGACATCACACTTTATTGTCAAGATAAATGAGGGTCAAAGTAGACGTATAAGGTGCATGGCACACAAATGTAATGCTATTTGTGATGAAGCTGTTGTGAGAAATCTAGTCAGTAAAGAGAACCCTGATATGGCAGAGAAATTTGATCGCTTTCTTCTTGAATCCTACATTGAAGACAATAAAAGAGTCAAATGGTGTCCCAGCATCCCTCATTGTGGGAATGCAATACGTGTTGAAGATGACGAATTATGTGAGGTAGAATGTTCATGTGGTCTACAGTTCTGTTTTAGTTGCTTGTCAGAGACGCATTCCCCATGTTCTTGTTTGATGTGGGAGCTCTGGGCTAAGAAGTGTCGAGATGAATCAGAAACAGTTAATTGGATAGCAGTTCATACGAAACCTTGTCCAAAATGCCACAAGCCGGTGGAGAAGAATGGCGGTTGCAACCTGGTTAGCTGCATCTGTGGTCAAGCATTTTGGTAAGCATTCCCTTACCGATTGAACTTACAATTTCAATCATCCATAAACATTTAGAATGGAAGCAATGATTAAGAATTATAAGAATATTAGTCATGTTGTCACAAAATGCCCCCTTTTGGTGCAGTTGGCTCTGTGGTGGAGCTACTGGGCGAGAACATACTTGGTCAAGTATAGCTGGTCATAGCTGTGGTCGCTACAAACAGCTAGAGAAAACAGCTGAACGGGCGAAGCGAGATCTATATCGATACATGCATTATCATAATCGCTATAAAGCTCACACAGATTCCTTTAAACTTGAAAGTAAATTGAAAGAGACTATACAGGACAAGGTTGCTATTTCAGAGGAGAGGGATTCTACACTCAGGGACTTTAGTTGGGTGAATAATGGACTTTCCAGACTTTTCAGATCTAGGCGTGTCCTATCATATTCATATCCATTTGCATTTTATATGTTTGGAGATGAGCTATTTAAGGATGAAATGTCAGAAGAGGAACGGGAAATAAAACAGCACTTATTTGAGGATCAGCAGCAACAGCTTGAGGCTAATGTTGAGAAGCTTTCCAAAATTCTGGAGGAACCATTTGACCAGTTTACAGATGATAAAGTTATGGAGATAAGGATTCAAGTCATTACCCTGTCAACCATTATTGACAATCTCTGCCAGAAAATGTGAGCTATTATTTGAAGAATCTCTTCATGCATCTTCCTTTTTCTTTTTCTTTCCCCCCCCTTTTTAGCTCTCATGATTTGGAATTTCTAATCATTTATGCAGGTATGAGTGCATTGAGAATGATTTATTGGGTTCTCTTCAGTTGGGCACTCACAGTATTGCTCCGTACAAGTCCAAGGGCATAGAGAGGGCATCAGAACTTTCAACTTGTTGGAACTATAAAGCCAATAATGCTGGTAAATGTTTAACGTGGGTTTTTGTTTGACTTGTAAATGGTGAAGGACTTTGCCCTTCACCCTTTTTTGACCAGTTTGAGTAATCAATTTGAGAGAAAAATATTGCATTTGTATCAGTCATATTAAGTTTTCTTCAATTTGGCTTTGTGCTTCCTCATCCGAAATGTTACTGAAAATGATTATTGTGTTTTTGCAAGCATAGGTGGAACAGCAGAACTTGATCGGCCCTCTGGGTCTGGGAGTTCAGATGATAGCGGATGTCCTTCTCACAAGCGTGCTAGGAAAGAAGGTGCTGGTGGTGTCCTTTTTGATCTAAACTTGCCAGCGGAGGTTGTAGACAGAAATTGACTCTGAAGGAGACCTTATATAAATACAAGTGTACAGGTCTAACAAATTGCTTGTCTTTGATGGAATCAATCATTTTGAATATCCTGCAACTAGCTTACCCTGCTTTATATCTTACTTTTGGGTATTTCTTTGTTGAGATATATTGAGAAAAAAATTCAAAATTATTTATTCCTATCTCTTATATTGGTGCCAAATCTTAGCGTTGTATATATGACCTTTTGGACACATGGCTAAAAGAAACGTAAACCTTCTACTTGTGACTGACTCGTCCCCTTTTGAGTACAACCTCCCGGGTTCTCGTTAAAGCAGCTCACTCCGCTGGTTTTCCTTTCATTCATTTTATATGGTTCCATTTTCTTGTGAATCCGTTAGTTTTTTTAACCCTTTTCTTTCGGCGGGTTGCTCTGGTATTGCTTTGAATTGTTGAACTTTTGAATTTAATGACCTCAGATAGTTGCCTGGCTCTTCCTTGTCTTGAAAAGCAACAATTGATTCATTGACCGAACCATGTCGAGTGCAATGCATTCTCATGTTCTCTTCCACTGTCTGTACTCTGTACCTTGCCTGATGGGCATATGCAAAGCAATGGGATTACACGAGTCATGTACGGAGGTGTGAGTTTTTATTTTCCATTAACTTCTGTTTTAACATTTGGACGCAGTTGATGCTGATGCAAGTTGGAGAGGGAAGCTTCTCCTTTAACTGATTCTATAGAGTCATGAACTTCTCAATAATGATGACATTAGGACTTACATATGATTTGAGAAGAGTTTGGTTCTCACCAAGCAGCTTGCCTATCCCTAACGTCAAATCGGTGAGCTACGGATGTGTGCAACTGCACTGTTGGCCCTAACATGAACTTTTATGGACTTGATTGGAGTTTATTGGTCTCATTCTGCATAAAGCATGCAGATCGATCTATTTATCATGAGACGCCTTGGCTTTGTTAATGTCTGTCTGTCTTTTGCTTACCATGTGCTGATTGTGCCTGATTTATAACGAGTCATATGCGACAATGACCTAAGCTGTATAACTTGCTGAAACCATATTTCTTTGTTCATACTTAAGTTTTCCTCATTTCGTCCGCATAAGATAGAAGAGGATGAAGAGTCGTATATCAGTGTATAGCCGATTCAGGGGGTCATGTAGTAAAGTTTTCTTTTTTTTTTTTTTTGGGGGGGGGGGGGTTCTGTCTCGCCCCAAAAAAAGGAGGCACCCGGCATCCTTATTAATCCAAAAGGGGTGATGTACAGTTTTTTTTCCCCCAAGAATATTTGAGGGCAAAAAATGCATAATTTTAATATTGACTGGAGCATGCTGAACCTTAAATTTATTCGTTCCATTTTGTATCAGGGTTGCTCCGTCATTTGAAATAATGTGACTTTCGTATCTCTTGTCATCAACACAGAAATAGAAGCTTAAAATGTGGCTCATCCATTATTTAACTATATATATAATGCATGTACTGAGGAAATATTAACTTCGCAAGGGTAATTATCATGAGATCTGAAGCAGACTATGCATTGAAAAAAAAAAACAGAAAGAAAAATTAAAGTGAGACAATCAAAAGTCTGGATAATCTGGAGTATGGTGCTGAGGGGATCTGTTGGCGTTGGAATCTGATAAGATTGTTTTAGGGTGTGTTTGGTAGGATGAAATCAGATTCAGAGGGGATGAAAAATTTTAATCGGCTTGATTTAAAAAATAGAAAAAATGTGGTTAAGAGTTTTAAATTAATTTTCCTTACTTTTTTTTATTGTACATCTTTTCTTAATTAAAAGTTTGTAATTCAATTTCTTTAATCTTAAAATTGAATTCCCTCATGCCGATTATATACAGGGTTAAGAGTGGCATAATAGTCTTGGACAATTTTCTTGTTTGGGCCAAACAAAGGCAAAATATGAAGCTACACATTCCCAATGAAAATGATGAAAGGGAAAATGAATAGCAGCATTGAAAGTGGTTAAAGGAAAATCAATAACATCGGAAAAACAAGCATTATAAAATTGAAGGATCATTGTACGCTTGTGTGTTTGAGGGAGCAGAATCATTGTTCCACATTATTGACAACCCTAATTATTAAAGTGATTTTACGCTCCAACGTGGTCCCTTGTAAATCACCGCCTATACCTGGTCTTTTTTCAAGGTTGAAACGTAATTTAACGTGCATAAGAAATTGGACAAAAAAATTATTACCTCATTCTAAATATAAGATCCACTTTGAAGTGTAAATATGAAATGTAATTTAGTATGCATGGGAAATTGAAAAAAAGTTAGTTCTTAATTTCAACAGAAATTACTACAAAAAAAGTCTTGAAATTTATAATTATTTCAAAGACAAAACTTTATCATCAAAATTTTTAAATTAACCATAATCCTTTTTTTTTACTAACATATAATTAAGTTTTATAAAAGCTACAGACTACAGTTTTAACTAATTCTATGTGCAATTTTTAAGAAATTGATAATAAATTTCCCAAATTTTTGCAATACTTGGAGTGAACTGAAAATTTTCAATGTTTTTCTTAATAAAACAACCTGGAGTATTGCAACAAAATCTATAACGAGATGAAGCACAGCAGTATCCAATGATGTATTCCACACAGCTTAATCTAGATAAGAAGCTGCTAGTTCTTAGCAAATTGCAATTTCTTACAGTGGAAAAAAAACAAATTTTTTTATTTGAAGTCTTGCCCTGGGCAAAATAACTCGTGTTTATTTATTAAAAAAACTATGCCTATATTGTCCAATTTTAAAAACTCTCAGATAGCAGAAGATGCTGTTCTAGGTTCTTATCATTGCCATTGACTACCCTTTCACACTGCGTTTTCCATGCCTCACTAATCTCAATGTAAAGATTCGGTTTTTCCTTCTTGAACGAACTTCTTTCTGACAACCTTATAAAATGTTACTAACCCCAATATGCATTGCTTACTTGTAATTATAAAGGAAGGTTCCATTAATGACGCTCTTAAAAAACATCACAAATACGATTTCTTCGATCACCTTGTCTGTTGATTTCTGTGACTGTACCAAACTTCAAGACACTTCTGTTTTATGTTTTCTTCGAAAAGTTTTCCTGACATGTCTTATTTGTTGTTACCTCTTAGGCCTTCCCATAATTTTTTATAATACACGGTCTAAGCTAAGTAAGCTCAGCTCCTTGTAGTAGTATTAGTTATGCTTTGCACTAATTCAGAGGTTTTGGAGTCTGCAGAATCTCTGTTGGCTCTGGTTTCATGGAAAACACAGAAAGGGTTTCATGGTCTGGTTTTCATCAATTAACCCACAAGTATGTCTGTCAGTTTCTTCCGGTGTATCAATATTTATGACTTGGTCAGAGAATCTGAAGCATCTTTTTGTGGTTTCTCAATGAGAAATTGAGATCACAAGTGCTTGGTTTTCAAAGTTGACTCTAACCCCTTACCAAACTATCTAGAAGAAGACAACATTTCATGGGATATTACAATATTGTTTGTTGAGAAGTTATCAGAAGCGTTTTTGGTTTTAACTTCTATTGCAAGCAGTTGAAATATGGAGGCTAAGCAATAATGGTCACCGAGAAAAAGTGTAACCACAATAATAACTGTGGTAGGAGATAAGAATCAAACTGAATAAATAAATTGGTAAGCCATGAAAAAAGCTTTGCTGTTCAGAAGGATAGAGATGATAGTACATTAAAAGAAAAAAAGAATTGATATATATGATAATGACATAGAGATGAGATCATAATGTCATATTTAGTTGTAAGTTACAGTTTCATTTTTCCACTGACCATCCTTTCAATTCTGATTTGAACTACAAACCCTAAGTAGAATATTTTCTTTGTGATTTTTTTTTCCTTCTCATAAGACTGGAATTAAGATTTGAAGCAAGTTTATTTGGGCATTTGCATCATTCCAGTGCATGCAAATAGCAGAAGCTTTTGAGTGAACATGCATTTGAAGAAAGGAAAACGCTGATGCAAGCTCACTTTTAGAGGTGTCAAGTTATTTCTAATTGACCTAATTATATTGATGACATTGCATTATTCTCAAATTCAGTATGAATTGCTTTTCTTTTAACTAATTAATCAAATCACAAAGATTTAAATACCATCTAAATTATCCAAAATATTACAAATAATTTAATCTATAATTAGACACCAAAAGTTTACTTTTGACCAAATTGAACTCTTAATTTCCCCCCCTATAATTAGCTCTCTTTCATTTAACTCCACCGCTTTGATGGATGAATGCTATTATATATGCGTGTGATTTGTGTATGTGGAGCAGCTTATCCAATAAGAAAAGGCAAGCCACTTTTTCTCTCAGCAAAGTAATTGACTTATGCAGAACTAGTTGTATCCAAGTTTCAGAGAGAGACAGAGAGAGAGAGAATGGAATTAGACAGAAAAAAGGACAGCCTACCAAAAGCAGTCATTTCATATCAGCAAAATGTGGATTGGTTCTTCGTTTGACAATCAACTTTCAGCCCTTTTGAGGTTTGCTTTTTTGTTCAAGTGCGCCTTCCTCTTTTCCTTTCACCACCAATTCATTCTCTTGTTAGGGCCCCATTCTTCCCACCAAATTTCACCAAAATCAAGATTGAATATTCAGTTGTTTTAGAGTTGTTGCTTACAAATTGCTCTCAAAACAGTTTTTGCAGTCTAATCAGTAGATGAAGTTGGTTTGTGTTGTCTCAACATTTGGAATATTTGGAGTCCAAGTTCATTCACCCAAATGATCTAATCACAAGTCTACAATTTATGCTATTAATGATAATCAAAACTTTTGAAATTTAAAATTTGTCATCAAGTAAAGTTCTTATTCATATTTTTCAAAGTTAATAACGAATTTAAAACAACTTTATAGCATTAAAAAGATCAAGACGTAGCCTGAAAGCATCTTTATAACTTTCAAAGGTATCAACCATAATTTATTTACATGATTTTTGAGAAAGTTTTCATTTTTAGAATCTTCAATTGACTTTTGCTGACATCTTTAATCTTTAAAAGTTAAAGTAATCTCTCGCAGGAAGTGAATGTGAGATGCTAACAAAGACCCAATATACCAACAAAATTTAATCTAGTTATTAAGGATGAACTTATATCCTATAAAGATATAGCTTTAAATTTCACTGTTAATCCGAGAAAATTATTGATAGATAATTTGTAGCCACCTCTTATAATTGTTTCTCAAACCATGAGACTTGCTCTTACTTTGGTCAGTGCACAAATCAAAATCCAATTTACCTATACTTCTATAAAAAATAAAAGAGGCGCAATAGTTATTACTGTGAAACATGAAATATTAATTTATGCAAGTTGATCAAAGAGCAGCGTCAATTTCAAGACGTTAGCAGGGTTGGAGAATTTCAGGGTTTAATATTATCATTAAGTGTCAGTAGTTATCTGGTATAGGACAAAAAAATATATACGAAGGAGCATGACTTTCGGATCCTCAAGCAGGAAAAATTAGTTTCAAGCAAAACTTGAAAACTTATGGCATCTTCCCTGAAATATTGAGTCCAATTCAATCACATTAAGCTAGGGGCAAAACTTGTTTGGCTAAAGCCATTTTTGGTGGGTGAAGGTGAGAAGAAAATAAAATGTCCATGGTTGAGTCAAGTCAGGGAAAAGGAAAAAACCCATTTCAAAAGACTAAACTTTTCAAGACTTAGAAGTACATAGTTAGCCTATGTAAAAGGTAAAAATGTTATTCTCATGCTTTCTTGAATGACGGAACAGAGAGGAAATGAAGTGCACGAGTGGAAGGAACTGCCAACCCACCTTGTCACTCCCTTTCATTCTAAACGGTGAAGATCTCTTCTTTTAACATACTATTATTAAAGCTCATGCAAGACTAATTTACTTCTTTTTACGCAAATGCAAAAAGCTCACCAGCAAAAAAGCTCCAAAGTTGGTGTGCCTTTATACATGCACGTTAAGTGTTTGACTGTTTGCATTATTGTTGATGACAGTGTAGCATACTCTTGTTTGTACATATCTCAGTTTGCCTTCCTGTTTCTTGTCCTTTCCTTTGATTATCCCCAAGTGCTACTTTGAAATATCTTATTCTTCAAAAGCTATGACCTCAATTTCTTCTTTTGATGCAATGAAAAAGATCCAACTTTGCAAAAATAAATCTTATGAGCACCATATGTTGTTCTCTTCGTACAGTTCTGGTTTGATTGCAGCATTTGCCTGATGAGTTCAAAAAGGGGACAGAGGGGGTGTATATGGGTTTGAAATAGATATAACTTGCAACCCATTTGGTTTTTTTTCATGCCCCAATTTTGGTCCAGCTTTTAAAAAACTTTGTCTCTGTGAGAAGTCTCATTCTATGATAGTTTAGTTTCTGCAGCGAATATGCAGAGTAATGCTATGAATTAATGCATTTTGGATGTATCTTCCGTTTTTGTCAGTATCTGATGGTGGTATTTGATGCATTTAATGATTTTTTGGTGCATCCTTTGACAGCGTTGAAGATTTGAAAGCGAATCCTGACACAATAACATATGCATGAAATAAAGTGGCGCGATTCTGGATACAAGCAATTCAAGCTCATGGACTCGACAGTTTTACCTTCAAGTCACAAGCGCTCTAAAAGGTTTTCGCTCTGAAAATTCTCTGTTCTATCTTTAGTTCAAGAGTTTCATTTTCATCTCTTCTTTCAAAGTTGTGGTCTTCTTAAACTAAATGAACTGAAGATAGAAGAAATTCTTACGAACACGATGCACGGTGGTTCTGTGCAAATAAACACATTGCTGAAGGGTGCTATGCTCATCAGTTTGATTTGAACTAGAGGGTTAAATTTTCCATACTTGCCTCATCGTTTACATTCAACAAATAATTATCCTGTGAGAGAGCTTTTCTCTGTTTACTGCATATTCATAGGCTCCATTGTACCTCAGTAAGCCTGAGATTTTATCACTGTGAATGGCAGTGATCCTATGGAAAGAAGAGTCAGGGAAGATGGATTATGGGATAACGGTACTGAAAGTTCTTTTCACACAAGCATGGTATATCTCTAATCGCTGTAGATTTGTGAGCACTGCAAATAAATATTTTCCTCTTATTTTGCCTACCTAGATTTTGCCTGTTTTAATATGGTAATTTATTAATTTTCTCCATTAAAAAAATGAAATGGACCAGCTTGTGGAAAGCAATGAATCCAAGAAGAGGCAATACCATAACATTGATCTTCAGAGTTCCTTGACTCAAGAGGTACTTATATTCTCAACTGATTTAGTTCCTCTATAAGAGATAGCTACTGATAAGCTCATAAATACATAGTTTATGATGGTTTAGAGTTAATTTTCTGTCTCTCTATTCTCTTCACTATAGACCGTTAAGTAATCAAAGTTTTGTTAACAGCCCGTGTTCTTGCCGCCAAATTTCTTCCTGCCACAAGTATATGCTTTGCAAGGCAAAATAATAGGGAATTAGGGATCTTTAAAAGATTTTTATACATCCTTTTCTATCTCTTGATGGAAACTCTGTTTGAAACTGTGAAAAACTAGCAGCTGATTAGTCCATTTATCCACAAACATCTGGCTTATTGTTCTTAAATACTGTGTTTTTCATGTCTTCGAAGATTTTCATGCTTCAAAAACGATTGCATCAACAATTTGTGGTACGAAGTGCATTAGAGAAAGCATGTTACCTGCCTTCCTCACAAGATGCTGCGCTAGAAAACTCGATGCCAATGGTATACCCTTGAACACCTAAATGGATGCTCTGAATGGCTTATTGACTTTGCTGGATTTTTCTTTTGATTGTGTGTATTTTGTTTCTCAATTTTAGGCGACCAAGGAACTAATTAAGGAAATTGGCGTATTAGAATTAGAAGTAGTGTACTTGGAACAATATCTTCTCTCGCTGTATCGGAAAAGATTTGATCATCAAATATTGTCTCTATCAGCCAAGGAAAGAAGATTGGAAACAGATTCAGACACCAAAAAAGGAAGTTCATCAGTAAGTGGGACAGTTACTGTCTCTGAGAAAGAGATTTCAGTTCGTGAACATAATCTCCTGTCGCCCAGAAATTCAGTTGGCTTTCCCCTTAAGGAATGCAAGAAAGAGTTAGAACCAGAAGCTGTTCTGGACTCAAGTATTCATCGAAGTCACTCCACCCTATCCCAGCAATCAGTTTGCTTCATCGAAACTTCTCAGGCCAAAGCTTTGGACACTTTCCATTCTCTACCGTTGTCTATGCTAGAGGTAAGTTCGAACAACTGACGGGAGTAATTCTTACTTCCTCATATGTCATATTGAGTTATTGGTCCCTCAAACATACCATTGCCACGATTTTGCTCCTTAAAGGTTAATCACGATCATATTAGCGTGGATGTCTTCAAGAGCACATCAAGTAAATATTGGTATTGTATCAGTTAATTGTACTGACATTAACAAAGTTGCCTAAATAGCCCAAAATTTGCCCAATTGGAATGTTTGCAGTTGACTCGATGACTTGTCTTTTATATTTTCCGAATGAAATTGCATTTACTCCATGTCATCATCATGAAGCCCAGCATTCAAGTTTTAAATTTTGTCAACATATTTAATTTTCAGACTAGATAAGTAGTTATATGACACTTGTTTCTTAAACTATTAAGATTTATATGAAATCCATGGTGGTGGTATCTTTCCGCTACCACTAATCTACCTTACTTCTTGAATTTAGTGTTTTCTAATTTGGTGTTCTATGGAAATTATATTTTATCAGCAAGCTCAGAGTAATAACTGCAGTTCAATCTCCCTGGCTGAGCATCTGGGAAATTGCTTTTCTGATATAGTTCCAGAGACCCCAAACTGGCTTTCTGAGGAGATGATTAAGAGCATATCAGCTATATATTGTGAACTTGCAGACCCTCCTTTTGTTGGTCATGATAATGCTTCGTCCTTTATTCCATTTTCATCATCAGCATATGAGTTTTCTTCACAAGGCGAGGGAAATAAGCAGGCCTCACGGTGGAAGAAACATCGACCCTTCAATTTAAACTTTAACAACCCTTTCCACATCAAAGGATCAAAAGAATTTGGCGGACCTTATTGCTCAATGGTAAAGATTCACAAGTTAAGCAGAGATAGTGAAAAATTAAAAGAAGTTGAGTACATGCTGCGGAGATTTAGGTGAGCCATCTTTGCAATTTAAGTTCCGTAAGTCTTCATCCTAAGAGATTCATTCGCTGAACAAGGCAACTACATATTAGATTTAGTATGAAATTTGAAAACATCAACAATGCCATAAAGTATTAAGATGTATGTAGGATTGAGGATTGATCACGAGCCATTGTTGATAAGAGGATTAGGATCTAATTTTGATGTTCTTTACCCACTCTCAAGAGACTAAGATATGCTTAGCTTAGAGTTATAAATCTTTCAAGGATTTTGTCAAGGTAAGGGTTTAAGCTGGAGAACCGAATGCAGCATTAAGTAACGCGGCTTTACTTTTCTCCTTTAAAATAAACAGTTGCCTTTCAATATTAGCATATCATTCGCACCTTTACAACTATGTCAATATGCTAAGAAAATTTCCCTTTATGTCTTGCTTTCTTGCAGGTCACTTGTTTCTCGGTTGGAAGATGTTAATCCTAGAAACTTGGAGCATGAAGAAAAGCTAGCTTTTTGGATCAATGTGCACAACACCCTAGTGATGCATGTAAACTTTTCGAACTTTCAACGTTATTTGATTTATAGTTTTTTTCCAAGTCTTGAAGACAAACCTACCATATTGTTGTCTCTCATCTACAGGCTTTATTAGTTTATGGAATTTCAGCCAATAATGCCAAAAGAATTTCTACAGTACTCAAGGTGAGTTGGTCCCTAATATTGAACTGACAAAATCCATTGGTATGATCTGAAGTCCTTCTGAATTAAGCTGGTTGATAATGGTCTTCAGGCTGCATATAACATTGGGGGTCATAATGTAAGCGTAGAACTCATACAGAACTCGATTCTGGGATGCAGATTGCCTCGTCCGGGACAAGTAACTCTGAAAACCTGAAACTTCCACATAAACTTTTTCTCATTACTATTTTACATTACAAGCAAAGTAGCAGATGGAGTCTGAACCCTTTAGATTTATTTATTCTGAAGTTCTTGCAGAGTTCAAAAAGAGAAGAAAGGAGGGGAAATTTTCTAATATATGCTTTTATTCTTTATGTCAACTTTTTCTCAAAACTCTGCACTTCAAAGAAGTTCAAAGGCTTCTTACGAACATTAAATGACACTAATGCCCCATTCTTTTCTCCCAGTGGCTGCAGATTTTGTTTCCTACAAAAACAAAACTTAAGGTTAGAGATGCAAGAAAAGCATATGCAATACACCGACCAGAACCTTTGTTGCTATTTGCCCTCAGTTCAGGAAGCCGTTCTGATCCTGCGGTATGCTTTTGCCTACTTATATTTGTTCTGTCTCTTGGTGTAAACTCAAGGAGACAGAAGTAATCTTTCTGCAGCTCTTGATCACTTGAATGGCGCATTTTCATAGTCTGAATATAAGCTAAGTTATTCTTGCTTGAGAAGTAGCGTCCTTCTTAACCTCTGCTGGTTGCAACATTGTCAGGTGCGTTTGTATACATCCAAGAGAGTCTCGGAGGAGCTTGAATCTGCGAAAGACGAGTACATTCAATCTACCATCTCTGTGACCAAGGAACAGAAAATACTTATTCCAAAGATAGTTGATTTCTTTGCAAAAAGCTCACGTCTTGGGGCAGTTGGTTTGATGGAGGTGGTCAAGAATAACCTTCCTAATTCTCAAAGGAAAATCAATCAAGAGTTTCAATCAAAAGCAAGCTGGAAAGGCATTGAGTTGGTCCCTCATGACTTCAGTTTCAATTACTTGATTTCGAAGGAGTTAGCTTGGTAATCACATGCCTCAGTAGATATTAGCATCATAGCTTGGAATGACAGAAGAATCTTAATTCAGGATAATCATGAGAAGGAAAAAAATCACAAGCTCCTTCTTGGACGAGGCAGAAGACTTGATGTCGAAATGAACCAAGATTGGAATGATATTTAACACTTGAGCCTCCTAGCATGACTGAAGTGAAATTGTTCAACCTGGAAGTGGCAGCCCAGAAGGCAAGCTTCTATGTTGATATGTTTGGCTGGAGATAAGAGAAAAGGGAAAGGGAAAGCTTAATTCAAGCATAGCTCTTATTGAGTTAGGATGATGAAGAATTTTCCCTATCCTTTAAAAATCTCCTAAAATCCTCCCTATTTCTTCCAATCTGAAAATTTTGGAAGAGAGAATCTTCCTATTTCCTAAGCAAGAATTAGGAAAATAATTATCCCTTGCTTTCCTGTCCTTCTCCTCCCTTCCCCTTCAACCCAAAACATATCCTAAATGTTTTGTGTTCATATGAACAATGAAGCTTGTAAATCATTAGTCTTGCTTGATTGGCATGGTTATGATTTATCAAGCAATGGTTATGATTCAATTGTCATTCCTAGTCTATTTAAGAACCTTATTGACAAGTTTGCGCTGATGCTTAGTGCTGTAGAGACCAGAGAATTGAGTAGTCAATTGAAGTGATGTTTATACTAGAGGCCACGCCCTCCAACGGTGATCAGTTCATTATTGTATATCATAGTGAAGGTTCTCTCTAGGTAAATTTTGCGAGTCTCTGTAATTACTTTGTCAGGTGAATTTTTAATATTGTGACAGGAAGTTAGCATCTTTTTCATGGAATCATTTATTAAAAGAAAAAAGGACAAACTTCAACACATAGCATTCTGATATTTGAAAATCAGGAGTGCAATATGTGTGTCTGTATTGTGTGTGTATACATTTATATAGTTTTCTTCAATCTATTTCACCCTCAATATTATTTATTCTCTGTTTCAAACAATATGTGAGAGGCTAAAGTGATATATTTAGACAATGACGCCCCTAAAATCAAAGATGAATATCTTATCTCATGCAATGCAAGAGAAGAAAACAGCGGCTAAATAAAAGAGCTAGTTGATTAATTGGAAAAAATTGAGAAAATTTGTTAATTTAGTTATTTATAATAAATATGTATTATGTTTTCTGAAATATCATTACTAATCATATGTATTAGTTAAAACTATCTTCTGACAGAACATTTAACATGTGCAATTACTATAAAGAATGCTTTGAAAGAAATGGGTAAATATAAGAAACAAAATGAATGAAGATCTTATATCTAGGACCAAATTGAATGTCAAATTAACTCTTATATACCTTGGACAGAAAGGAGTATATTTATGCAGCGGCAATAAACTGATATTTGATAAATAAAATTGATAAATCCACAAGCTCAAACAGATTTGAATTCTGGACATTTAATTAGTAAATGCATCTTGTATATGTAGATATGGATAGGAGAAGAGACAAAACAAATTTATGCATATTTTTATCCTCTCCTATTATTCTCTCTCTTAAATATAGAGTATATTTATAATGCTTACGGGCCACAAATCTGTACTCCCGCTGGATTAATATATTCTTTTTGTGATAAAGTTAGAAAGAAGACCCATCGTCCGTGGGTTCAGCTGGCGAAGGGGTAAGACATGACCAAGTTGGCATGTGTTCGATCCTTGGGGAGTACCACTTTGTTGTGGTTCCAGTCACGGCGCTTGGGGAGGCATCCTAGCTCTTAGGTGCCTAGATAAACGCCTAAGGGTAATGACGGCTCGCCCTGCCCAAATTGGTATGACCTAGGAGGAAGGGAGATTTCGCCCTGCCCTTGGATCGTGGATGAGCCCAACCCCTTTCCAAAATTTTTTTACCAAAAAAAAAAAAGTTAGAAAGAAAAGGGGGAAAGGATGAAATTGATGGCCCTTTTTTCTTTTTTTTTTTTGGCCCTTTTCATGGGTGGAAAAAAACAAAAGAACGGAGATTGTGTTTTTTCTTCGTTGAAAGCGATGACAAAGAAAGCGAAGCAAAGAGACAAAGAATCCGCAGCTCATAATTTCTTTTCTATCTGCTGGGGGATCACTAGAATCACTAGAATTCGCTCAATACAGTGAGGAGAGATGTCTTTTGGCGGTTAACTGGGAATTAAGATGAAACAGTGAGTGATTTTTAGGTCAAATTTCACGAACCCTAAATGGAAGACGAGGGAATAGGGTTAGTGTTGGCCAGAGCTACAGAACTTAGATTGAAGATCAGCAATTGCATCCACAGAGCCTCGCCTGCTGCGTACTCGCCTACCAATGGCCCCTTAACGACTGAACCTCCTGATGGGAACGAAGTAAATGACCCCGAAGATGATGATAATGATGAAGAAGCAGAAAGGCTGTTAAACATTTGCGATGCGCTGGAATCCTTGGAGAACCAGTTATCTTCCTTGCAGGTTTTCCCCAAAGCCCCTTTCTTTTTTAGGGTTTTTCATTGTGAGATATTTTTCTTTTTAATCGTATGACATTGCATGATCAAATTTCCTGTGCATTTTGTTTCTTTTCTCGGTTGGATAAACTGAAATAATTCTTTCCATCTCTCTAGAGGCACGGGTGAAAAAAGTTCATCTAGAAGAAAAGCTCGGAACATTTGTCTTGGGATCTGTCTTATTGTTAGGATTATAGCCTGTGATGTTCCCTGGATAAGGGCCAGAGATAGTGGGATATATGTCCCTCTTGAACTCTAGTGAAGCTTTTCCTTTGCTTAAAAAGCCCTTGAAGCAATCTGCTACCCTTGAAAGCTAAATTTCTGAAGTACTCTTCCTTGGGGACCAAACTTCTTATATGTACCTTGGTAACCCCATTCAAGATAAACTACCCATTCTGCTTAAATACTTTGTATACTTCCATGGTTCTAGAATATTAAGTACCACCGGCATTCATATTTTGACAAAGATAAGCTATTTTCGCCTGTAGTTCAGGCTCTAACTTAAAAGAACAAATTAAATTAAAGTGCTTCACAACATGCAAATCACAGTATTGCCGATTACTCAATGTTACAAGAGTTCCAGAAATAAAATCCCATCTTATGCTCGTGGTACCATCAATTAGAGGGGAGGGGGGTGCTATGCATTGCCAAACGTTTGATTCCGTGGAAAAATCATCCTGTGTCATGGTATTGTCAATCTAAAAAGAGACCATCTCCACGATAATTCTGTTGACTTGATGACAGTGGAGCAGCTGACCCTGCAATTCCCAATTCGAGCCTTTCATGGTAATGAAAGTTACATCCAGAGTTTCACATAATTTCTCTCTGGATATACGTGTTAATATACTTGAAGAAACAATCGAACTAGTTGTACCAGGTAGAAAGAGTTTGTCCTTGTGGATAATGCACATCATAGCTATACCAAATTGGATGACAGAACCGCTTGTTTGCGGTCAAGATTATTTTGACAGCATAAGATAAATTTGGTGTGTCCGTTAACTTTTAATCACAGGACGATCCCGTAGCTTTTTTTTTTTTTTCCTGGCCAAAGTCCCGTAGCATGTTATGTTATTATAAATGAATGTTTCATTCGTCGCCTGTCAAATGAAACTTATTGAAACTGACGATTGACGTGGCTCCACTCTTGCCCTTTATGCTCTTTGCCTTTACAAGGATTTATAACTGTTGTTTTGAATTAGTATAACTGGTGTTTTGCTAGAGATGCGGACTTTGTTCGTGTGACTGAATGAATGCTGATTTAGCTTTATCTTATTTCAGTCTCAGTTTATTTTATCGTTAGATGTATGACGTGAAAGATCATATTGAAATATCCTTATTATTCTCTTATACTTTGTTTTTAGGACTCTTAATTGATGACTTAGAACTCTTTACTGTTTTGGCAATACCCAGGTTCTGCAACACCAGCAGCAATACGAAAGAGAAGTTGCTCTTTCTGAGATTGAGCAAAGCCGCAAAACGTTAATTGATAAGCTCAAGGAGTACAAAGGTAAGGAGCTGGAAGTGATACGAGAAGCTTCTACCTTCGCTAGCGAAACGGTGGAGCACAACAATGATCTGCTTCTTCCTCCATATCCAAGCCGTCCTCCCTACACCATGATGCATAATTCTGTTTGCAACGGGTTAATTCCAATTGATCCGAAGGTCCAATCGAGGAAGAGTGTGAACGAGAAGGAGCAAAATCATGCCCAAGATGGCGTGAAAAATGCAAGAAAAGGATTGGGATTTTTTGTGACTTCTGCAGCCAAAACTGTGCTCACTGTTGTTGGCGTGGTATCCGTCATGAGCTTGTCTGGTTTTGGACCTAAGAAGTTAGGTACGAACCTCAACATTTTGGGCCTGCTTCATCGACCAGAAAGTGAGGATGAAAGATCAAAAACTAGATGCCCCCCAGGGAGAATCCCACTGGTAGAAGATGGGGAAGTTCGATGTGTTGTGAAAGAGAGAGTTGAAGTTCCATTTTCAGCAATGCTGCGAAGCCAGATATAAACTACGGGTGTGGTTAGTTCTAGTGCTTAATGTTGTGCTTCACTTCTCTCCTTTTCTACCCTACTGTTCATATGCTTGTTCACTGGCATGTAGTTGTCATGATTTTTGGTAGTTTATATTTAGCCACGAGGTCTTGATTGTTTGAGAGAAGTGGGATCAATGATTGTATGGTCTTTTATGCCCATTATGGTAGCAGATCCCCCCCCCCCCCCTCTCAATTGGATTTCCAATGGCCTTTTCTCTGTTGTTGTCGTGCATTCCGTGCTGATAAGTAAGGGGGGGGAAATAGATAAAAACTTATGGTAAGACTTGTGTGAGATCTAGTCAATGGCTAAATGCTTACTCATCTAATCCAGTATAAAATAATAAAGAGTTAATTAAGATGATATGAAGTTAAAAATTGGGAATTCACCCTAAATAACGACCTACCAAAAAATGATTTTTTTTTTGTTTATTGTTTATGACATGTTGGATGAGAATATGCAATGGATTAGAAATCGATTAACATTTAAAATAGAAAAGAATAAACAATTCTTTTTGTAATATAAATTATTTTAATGTTTAACAACATTAAATTGATTTTTTTTTGAAATTTTTGTAATTTTTTATCGGGTTCTTATTGTTTTCTCAATGCAGGAAATATTGGTCCTTATGTTCATAATATGTTAATTAGAACTGATGTAAATATTGATCAAAAGGCATCTAAGTTGTCAAAAAATACAAAACAATAGAGTTTATATAAAAAAAAATAATTATTCTTATAATCATTTTCTTACATCTATATGCAATCTGTTACCTGATTGATTTTGATTTTATTTAGTCCATGTGATTCATTTT